>NC_140957.1:19377865-19400365 GCF_014529385.1 Adiantum capillus-veneris | reverse complement strand
ACATCTTGATTTTTCACATTGTGGTCCATTTGCAACCATCTTGTGTTACCGATTCCTATCCAATCATAGTGTGTAGACTCAATTTAGAACACACATGAGTATGCAAAACGAGTTATCACACAAAGATGTACCCTAAAGAGTACCTCTTTTCACTTTCCATGAAAGTAACTTGCTAACATGACTCATCAGCCAAGTGTAAGTCCTTGACTTGTTTTCCAAGTTCATCATTAGTAAACCACCCCACCCTAACAAGTGTTCAAGATTGAGAATCTGACTTAAACATGAAGAGACTACCTAATTGCAACATGCGTTAGCTGATAGTATGTAAATTCCAAGAAGAGCAATAAATTCTTATTAATTGGAATGCTTGGTGCTAATGTATGCACTTTGAATATTCTTTAGCCCAAGATTACTCTTTGTAATCTGCCTATCCCCTTGGATAACTGACAGTACTGAGGTGTGTTTCCCCCACGGTTTATATACAGTCTTACGAGATGACTAGTAAATGGGAATCACAACATCGTATAGCAGTGTTGAGGAAGCATCTATGTCTAGAATAACCATCGTAATTAACTTGAAAATTCCCCAAGTCAGAGGCCATGCCTGCCTACCTTTACTTGCTAGGTAACTTTGCCTTGTTGGAGCCTTGTTCCATTGTGAAAACATGATGGAAGCACCATTGTGCAACTTATGACGGTGGTATATCGAAAGGAATTCCCACCAATTTGTGGCTTTGCTGAGAAAAATGTCGTACCCTAGGCATATAAACATCAAACAAAGCGTAAACCAAAAAAAAAAGTCGGCCATGCCAACATCTATACCGTACCAATTGCACGCATGGCCTGTACTTTCCTGAATGCAATTGGATGACAATACCAATTGGTAGCAACCTCGCGACCGTGAACCATTTGTTAACCATTCATGCATGTTTTACCTGAAAACTTTAGTCAAATACAAAAATTGTAAACCTTATTGAGATGCGTACCTCCCTTGCGTCAAATTTATGTAGTGGCATTTGGACGAATCTTCCAATCCTCTGACAAGCTGGTCACTTTCATGATCAATGTACTTTGCATGCCTTGCATGTGTCTTGCCGTTGATAAGTGTTGGGAAATTTTGAGTTTTACAAAAAATCCATACTGCTCCGTCGTTTGCTCAACCCCCATACGATCGCTTGGTGTGGTGCCGTGCATGGAGAACAAAGAGGTGAAAGGGGGGGGGGGGGAGGGGGGGTGGTTAGCCCATGGGCACCTCCCTTGGTTTAATTTTAATTGCCCAAGGCCAAAGTCCTTAGGGCGTTTTATGTGTGAAAATAAAAATCTCTTTTGACGATGGCGTTCTTTGTCGCCTGCATAGGAAAGAGAACAAGCGACCACGCACTGCAGAGCCCAAACCCGGGGCGGCCGTAGTGTCGAGCACGCTGGAGCAGGGCAGGGGGAAACCTCTTTTGGAGGTGTCCAACCTGCCTCACTTCCCTCTGCTAGGGGTGCTTGCATACGGCTCCCGTCTTCGTCGTCCCCGCCTGTCAAGAGCTTATGCACACAGCATGTGCCTCGTCCCCCCGACCGTGAACACCGCGGCTTGCATGATATGCAAGACCATGCACGGCCTCTCTCGAAAATGAAGGAGAGAGAGAGCCAACTCCGGAGAGAGGGAGGACATGCCTAATGCTGCAAGAGAGAGAGAGAGAGAGAGAGAGAGAGAGAGAGAGAGAGAGAGAGAGAGAGAGAGAGAGTCCTTCCCCCTCATCCATAGCTCTCCCCTCTCCTGAGATTTGATACCAGTGTAAGACAGGGGGAACTAGAACTTAGGAGTCCACCACCCAACCACCCACTATATAGCATGGCCCCTGGCCCGTTGCCCTAGTTGGGACTCCCTGTCCACACTGCCTAGCCCAGCCTTGCCCTTGTCTAGTTCGACCTTGCTGTTGTCCTGACATAGACATCCTATAAAGTAGCTACAAATTTTACTCCATTCGAGCTAGTCTATGGTAAGGAAGATGTGTTGCCAGTGCATGCACAACTAGGTGCTTTGAAGGGTATGTGGTGTGTCAATGCCACTCAGCAGGGAGTTCTACAGGATCGGATAGCACGTTTGAAATCTTTGCAGATGGATGGAGAGGCAGCGGCCGGCTACTAGGTAAAGTAGAGAGAGAAGCGGGCTGCCAGGTTCAATCAAAACTTTCCAAACAAGAAGATAGAAGAAGGGGACCTGGTCATGAAGTATAAAAGCTACTTGGATTTCACATTTGAAAAGAAGTTCAAGAAGAAGTGGATAGGTCCGTATAAAGTGCAAAAGGCCTTTCCGAATGGGACCTATCGGCTGGTAAGAGTAAATGGCCAGCTTCTTAGAAACAGGGTGAATGGTGTACGACTCAAATTATATTTTGAGAGGGATTTAATGCCTGAGGTGCATCAAATTGTAATCAAGGGGGGTGGGCAACCCACCTAAAGCATGCGGTGTGCGAGAGAGAGGGGATGAAGCTTCTGTACATAGCTTGTATATATAGTTATGGTTTTGCGAGTGCTTTTAATTGTCAGTTTGGTGTGCCAGTTTTAAAGTTTTGTACATATGCTTTTGGTCGAACATAAATGTTCGACGAGGGCGTTGGGCAATGATGGTGCATCCAAAGTTGGTCTAAGCTAGGATATGGTCTATGCCAGGCAGAGGCAGCAGGCAAGTGCAGTGCAGAAGGCTAGGGTAGGTACCAAGGTCCTGGACAGACTAGTGGCAGCGGAAAATTATTTCTAAAGTGGCATTTTGGGCCAAGGAGGCTCAAATATGGCTCAGTTGGGGTAGCAGATGAAGGTACCCAAAGTGCTCTATCAATGTCCTAAAATGTAGTGCTCGAGATGCCCTAGGATCTGGTCTAGACGGCTCGTCAAACGAAGCCCTAGTGCTCAAGATATTGCACTTCAAAGATAGAAGGTGTTGCAAAACCCTGACGGGCAGGGTAGCTAGGGACAGGTGGCCTAGTCTTATTATAGTGGATACATGCATAGAGCTCAAATTGTGGAGCATGCCTATCTTCTCAGATTGTGAATCGGAGCTCTGGATAGCAAGTTATGGTCAGTTGAAATTTTTCTGGGGGCAGGATCTATGCCCACTTGACCGCACTGAAGGATGCGCCATCTGGAAATTTTTTGGCCTTGCGAGGGTTCTGGTGATAGTGTGCATCATGTGGAGCTAACACAAATTGACCGTGAGTCAATCAGATGCTCGGTCGGCTAGATACAACAAGATGAAGTTGGGAGCATTTGGCGGTGAAAGGTTTGCATATGATATTCTCTATTTTTAATGGCCTTGGATAGCGATCTCGAAAGGATTAGAAGGTGAGGAGATTGGCACGGCCCTGGACCAGTGCAATGAAGATCTGGCATGGCTTTGCGGCGTGAACATCGAGTAAAGGATCAAGCTATGGCAGGGCATCCAATGCAAGCAAGAAAAGCTTTTTTTAATTAAGATGAGGGGAGGATTTTTGAGGCGTTTAGAAGCCTTCAAAAGGTGAACCCCCACAGAGCTGCCACGTGGCCGGCATAAGCCCCATATGCAAGGAAGAATTGGGAACCGGTAAGCTATATAAGCTGGAGTGTGTGCCCCTCTCAATAGTGTGTGGAGCGAGAGCTCCTTGGAGCAGTTGGCCATCGCGGAAAGCTGCGGCACTGCTGTTGCTGTGTAAGGGGTGCCTGTCGGCGGTTTTTGTCGGGTTTGGAGGTTGCACGACTGCGGCTCGAAGGAGCATGTCTATCTGATGACGTGGCATCACGCCCATGGGGGCTCGTTCCCACGGCCTAGGAGGCCCCATTTTGGAAAGCTATAGGAGGGAGGCATTAGCGGCCTCACTACTGCCCCCCTCCTATGAGATAGAGGACAGTCCCAAGAGGAAGAAGGAGAGAGGGCCAAAGTGTCCGGGAGATTAGGTGCCAAAGGGGCATTCCAGCAGTGTGCGAGAGAGAGAGAGAGAGAGAGAGAGAGAGAGAGAGAGAGAGAGAGAGAGAGAGAGAGAGAGAGAGAGAGAGAGAGAGAGAGAGAGAGAGAGAGAGAGAGAGAAAACCCGAGGGCCGCCATGTGTACAAGGTGAAGGCAAGGCCGAGAAAGGACTAGCCAAGGCAAGGGCAAGGTGGAAGCCAGACCAAACGGAAGGAGGAGAGAGAAATAGAGAGAGAGAAATCACGTGTGAGCCGGTATGAGCCGGACAGAAGTGGCCAAAGGGGCAGTGTAAGATTTCAGTAGTCCAAACGAGTTAAAAAATGAAGAAAAAATGGAAAAAAAAAAGCCTAGGGGGCAATAGCAACCTTGCTAATGCCCCCCCCCCCCCCCCCCCCACAACAGTGAAAAGAGAGCAAGAGAAAGCAGAGAGAAGCAAAGCAGTTTCCCCCTTCGAAAAGATGCCAAATCAAGGTGCCAAATGGAACAATCAAAATGTAGATTCCAAAATTGAAGGCCACCCCCTATAAAAGTCAAATTTTAATTGGGGGCTTTTTTTGTGCCATTTGAAGCCTGCAAAGTGGAGTTCTCTAATAGATCAACCCCTTTGTACTTTTTGCTTGAAAATGGTCATGGTGATGGCAGTGCAAGTCACTGTACGTGCCTCTTGAAGTGAAATCAATGCACCATTGCCCCCTCTTGCTGTTGTTTCCCCTTCCCCCCTTCTCTTTCTCCTACTTTCATGTTTCCCCTCAGTGCCTGCAGTGTGGATGGGTGTGCCCCCCCCCCCCCCCCCCGAACCAATGGTTTTTTGTGTGAGAGAGTGACATTGAGCGGCTGTGAGTGTGTGTAACGGTGGAGAAAAACCTTTGCAGTATGTGTGCTTTGTGTGGTGGGTTTGTGGAGTGTGCGAACAATGGAAATTGGATAGGTGATGGTCTGCT
The DNA here is from genome assembly GCF_014529385.1 of Adiantum capillus-veneris. Lineage (NCBI taxonomy): Eukaryota > Viridiplantae > Streptophyta > Polypodiopsida > Polypodiales > Pteridaceae > Adiantum > Adiantum capillus-veneris. The sequence continues at coordinate 19,395,494 of NC_140957.1, read as the reverse complement.
AGTGTGAAGTGTGTTTTTGAAGGTGTTTTCTGAGAGGACAGGGGTGTTGTGGATACCCTGAGCTATAGAGAGGCCCCTGTGTTTGTGTCAAGTGTGTTCCCCATTCCCCCTCTCCAACGTTATAAAAATATGCAATGCCACTATTGTGAGAAATATGGTCACATGAAAAAAGATTGTCATGCTTGGAAGCGTGATAAGGGCAAAGGCAAAAGTAAAGATAATGATGGTAAAGAGGAGAAGTCAAAGAGCTCAATGAAAATTGAAGAAATCAATGTGGTTCCACATGATTGTGATGTGCAAGATATTAATATGCTGACAGAGATTGACGATATGTTCTTTGATGCACATGAATCTCTATCATTGTAGAGCTCATTGCCATCTGAATAGCTTGTCATCGGTGAGGTGTCACACACAAGGATACTTGATTCGAGTGCTTCTTTGCATGTTACTCCGCATAGAGAGTGGCTTATCACCTATGAGGGAGACTATTGGATATGTCACACTTGGAGACAGCTATGCATGTGACATCATGGATGTCGGTGACATTGCTATGGTTATGGAAAATGGCATACACTTTGTGATCCACAATGTGCATCATGTCTCAGCTTTGACATGCAATTTGATTTTAGTTGGTTTTTTTGATGACTTGGGTTACAAAGTCACTCTCTTTTAGTAGTCTTAGCGTATTGCAAATGGAAACTTGATGGCTGCACAAAGTTTGAAAGTGGGCAACCGTTGCATTGTAGCATAGTCGGCTAGGACATATGTCCAAGAAAGGAATGGAGACTCTTTCTTGTTCGTGTTTCTTGCCTTCTCTTTCATTTTTTGAATTTTCTTTCTGTGAGCACTGTCAATATGGGAAGCAAACACGTGCTTCTTGAAATGGTTCATTTGAGAAAGAGTCTAAACCTTTAGATCTTGTTCATAGTGATGTGTGTGGCCCTATGCCCACTAGATCTCTTGGTGGAGCATCTTATTTTTGTCATGTTTATAGACGATGTAGCACGTAAAGTCTAGGCTTATGCTATGAAGTCCAAAGATGAGACATTTTCTTGTTTCAAGAAATCCTTATCTAGTCTAGAGACTTAGTCTGGCCAAAAGTTAAAAGCTTAGCGCTTAGACAATGGTGGAGAGCACATTTCCAAGGAGTTTGAAAAATTCTATTCAAGAAAGGATTTAAGCGTGAGTTCACAGCTCTCTACACCCCTCCACAGAATGGTGTTACTGAGAGGAGGAATAGGACCATCCAGGAGAGGATTATGTCTATGCTTTCACAAGCTAATTTGACCAAGGTTTTTGGGCTAAATCACTTTATACGGATGTTTACTTGATTAATAGATTGCCACATGCTTCTTTACAGTTTAGTGTGCTTGTGTAATTATGGTCATGACATAAGTAAGTTGTCTTATGAAAATACCAGGATGTTTGGTTGTGAGGCTTATGCACATGTGCCTAAAGATCTTTGCGATAAGCTTGATCTCAAATCTAGGAAATGCATCTTTATAGGCTATGGATAGGGTGGTCAATTTGGCTATCATTTATGGGATCCTGAGTGTTGATCAGTTATCCATAGTAGTGATGTAGTCTTGAATGAGACTAAGATGCATAAATAGCCAGAGAAAGGGTTATAATTTTAAAAAGTGACATTTCTTTTATGTATCACTCCTTTGCAGACATCTCATGAGCCAGTTATGCCGCAAGTGAGTGCTCCTGTCACCACTAGAAAAACTAAGCAGGCTAGTACCCCGCTAGTACTAGTCAGTCGAGAAGGTGTCAAAGAGCCTCAAATATACCAGACCATTTTTGTTCCTCGTTTTGATTTTGTATTGTTGACAGATAGTGGTGAGTCGTCTTATTACAAAGAGGCCATGCTAGCCAAGGATAAGGTTCAGTGGGAACATGCCATGAAGAGGGAGTTGTCTAGTATTTAGAAAAACAAAACTTGGGAATTCGTTCCATTGCCAAAAGGTAGGAAATCATGTTAACTGAGCCGATGTTAGTTAACAGGAGCTGCTAAATATGGAAGCCTTATGAATCCACATCGAAGATGAATATGAAGAAGCAGTGAAGACTGGAGTTACATACTTTTCACATTTTTCCAAAATGGCCATGTATTGTAATTTTTTGATTTATTTAGCCATTGTGATAATTGTAACGTGTTACGGGCTCAATAAGAGTTCTAAGATGTAAAGCATAGGTCAGTTAGTGTACCTAAGTTGCAGATACAATAAGTGTGGAGCCTCAAAGGTCTTGGGCATCGGACATTACACATTTTAGACCTTGGCTAAGATATAAAAGCCAACTTTGAAAAGTTCTAATTAAGTTTTGGATAATTAAATACATAGCGTGAGCTAACGGCACTCACTTCTCTCCTTCTCGCGCTTCCTACTCCCTCCTTGGTTGTCACATTGCAGTCGTGTCTGTTGTGTTGCAACCGCAGGTAAGAGCTCTACGCATTGACGTAAGCCTTTCACGGTATTTCGTAGTTGTTGGCGTCATCGACTTGCAGCCTAATTTCATCATAAGTAGGAATTTACACTTCAAAATCAAAAACTAATCATAGGCAGGGTATTTGAGCATCATTGCTAAGCATTTAGATGCATTCTGGGTCAAAAATGACTAGGTCAAAAATCCACTGCTATTAATAATCGTGATTTTTGCACTTGACCTAAAGTGACATTTGAGACCATAACCATGTGTGCTTAGGTATTATAAACATGTCCTAGAAGTTTCATTACGTTTGGATGTCATTTGATGTTGTACGGATGTGATTTGTTTGCCGATGAGCGATTGACCTTTGGTGATTTTGGTCATTTGAGTGTAGTCCGAGTTACATGTGAATTGTTTGTTGTTTTCCAAGAGATTGACAACCTCTTGTAGCCTCTATGCACTAGTTGAGTCAGCTTCGTCCCATGGATTGACAATTTATTTGTGGTTCTCGCTATATCTGCAATAAGATAGGAGTGAGGTTAGACACCCGTCCCACATTTGGTGTTGTTGTTGGGGATCGAAGAGACCTTAACTAGGGAAAAACGCGAGCATCTTGTGTAGTTGTCCATTAACTTCCTTTAGGTTCACCTGGAGTTAAACTTTCTCTTAAAAACAGCATAGCTTACGAGTGTCGTGTTTTGTTGTGTAGAGGGTAGCTTGGGAGTAGATTGCACTTGCTAAATACCTTATAGGATTGTAGGATTGCCAGATGTAGGATTAGGTTAGGATTTTGAGAATGATTGATGGACAAGAAAAGTCTTAAGATCAATGCTCAAGAAACCATTATAAAAAAAAAACAAGTGTTTGTGGACACTTTCCACAGTGCAGTAGAACCTAGGAGTAGGGTAAGTAGAATCCGAGGTGAGATCTCAAATTGTTGCTCACTCCAAAGGAATAATCTGTGAGTTGTTTATGTGAAGTTGTAGAGTTTTAGGTCTATGGCTTGAAACAACACCAAAAGACTGTCAATCAATGAACCAGCTGGAGATTATGCTCATAAAAGTTGCATGAAACAGTGGGTAAGCTTAAGGATGCATTTGAGGTAAATTTTTTAAAGTTTGCAAAAACTCCAATTATTTACTTTTTCTTGATATTTTAGGCCAAATTAAGTTTTGACTTGACTCAAAGGCTTAATATAGGTCATAAAAAGACTATCCATTGAAAAAGTTGAAAAAAGTTTTCATTTTAGGTCAAAAGTAAATAATTATGATTATTTACTTTTAGGTCAAAAATGATCAAGGTTGATACCAAAGACCCTATGCATGTGTACAAACATCTTTTGTGTGAAGGCTCCTAGAGTTTGGATCACAAAACAAACCAAAAACTTGGCAAAAATTGAAATCCGTACTAATTATCGAGAAATTGTGTCTGACTTGATGACTCTTGTCCAAATTAAGTTTTGACTTGACTCAAAGGCTTAAAACATGTCATAAAAAGACTTTCTAGTAAAAAAATTACAAAAAGTGTTCATTTTAGGTCAAAAGTAAATAATCATATTTTTTGCATTTGGCTCAAAATGGATCAAGGTTGATACCAGAGACTCTATGCATGTGTACAAACATCTTTTGTGAAGGCTCGTAGAGTTTGCATCACAAAACAAGCCAAAAACTTGGTAAAAATTGAAATATGTACTAATTGTCGAGAACTTGAGTGTCACTTGATAAATCTTGCTCAAATTTAGTGAAACTTGACTCAGAGGCTTAGATTGAAGTGTTAAACAAGTGTATGCTCAAATGACCAAAAATATGCAAAAATTTACCAAAAGTAAATAATCAAGATTATTTACTTTTACCCTATTTTTCAACATTTTTGACCAACTAAACATACCACAAGTTTTAAATTGTTATATTAAGCCCACAAATCAAATTTGGTAAGATTTGGATCATTGAAGTGAAAATTGTGGCCAGATTTGTAAAGCCAGTCTACAGACAAAAAACTGTTGACAAATGTGAGCAGGGATAATCCAAACTTGGTGAAACTTGGTTAGGGAGCATAAGTTTAGTTGCTTAACTAGTTGATATTAACATTTTGGCAAAAAGTTGGAAAAAAAACTCAGTAGTAAATAATCGCTATTATTTACATTTCCTCCAAAATTGAGAAATTTTTCACAATTGAGTAAAATGTGGTGAAATTTGGATCACAAAATTGAGACTTAAGCCAGCTTTTTGGAATCAGAGTCTGTAGACACTAAACAGTTGATAACTTAGACAAATCTTATTCAAACTCAACCAAACTTGTCCAGAGACCACAAGAAGATGATTACTTGGCAAAACATGCCTAAAAAGTGTAGAAATTGAGAAAAGTAGATAATCACGATTATTTACTATTGGGGCCCAAAGATAGAAATTTGGACTTTTGAGCTTGTACAGTGTCAGAACAACGTAATACAAGGCCACTGGTCAAGTTTGGGTCCCATTGGGTCTAGATTGGTACCTATTCACTCAATTTCTAGATTGAAGATTAGGCTATTTAAAGCCCAAATTTTCATCAATTCTGACACTTTTGAGCTAGAGTTAATCACCTCTTGTGAGTCTAAGAGCAATCACCGCCAAAAGTACTTTGGCAAAAGCAGTCTTATCGAACTCGAGCAGAAGTAATTCTGCTAATCAACATCGAGATCTGCTAAGAGATAGATTTTACAGAACCAGTCAACATGGACTCAAGTCGAGTCGAGAGTACAACTGCAATGTACAAAATTTTATAGCTCTATGGCTACATTGGAGATAAGGTTTTGTATACAGATTCGAAAGGCCATAGATACTTGATGAGCATCAAAAGCAACATAGGAGCCACGATCCTATTCATAAAAGTAAAGCCAGATTTAGATAACTCCTTGATGTTCATAGACTTCACTAGACCCAGCTATTGTAAGCTCAAAGATGAGGTGCAGATAGAAGTGCAAAAGATGGATCCAAGTGTTTATTCAGAAATCTGTACAAGTCAGCAAAACAGACAATTGGTGCATATACAATCAGGGTCATTGTACATGGATTACAATTGTCAGATCTATTATCAAGAGTCAGAATTGCAAGATCCAACAGATCAACCAATTGAAGCCAATCTGATTGGAGAACCAAGCCAAGACGGTACAAAGGTCAAGATGGAGCATTCTACAACTTGATGTTTAGTGTTCTTAAAGAAGATGCCGACAACTTGGTCAGCATAGAAGCAGAAACTTCTCAGCTAGAGCTTAACATGATAGAACCAAATGAAATACCACCAGTCATGGCGTATTGCTCAGATTGTGGAAGAAAAGGTGGACATTTTGCTGAAGATTGTCCAAGAAATCTTGACAACACGGATACATCAACTGCCAAGCAAGGTATAGATAAAATTAGAAATGCGAATCTCGATGTAAGTGCATCTAACTCGTCACTTTTAATGCAATCAGATGAGTCTGCATTACCGCTAGAAGTACCAGTAAAAACACTACAAGTTCGAAATCAGCATAAAGTTGCACAGACACCTGAAAAGCTTAAAAGTGATTCTTTGAACAATAAATTCTTGCATGAATTTGGTCAAGGTGTCTAGATATCACCGAAGGTTGAAAAGACTGTTAGGTTTGCAAATGATTCTGCATCCACTGCCACAAAGTGTGCAATCATTCATGAGTCTAAGGGACACATCAAACAGAATGTTGTTAGCATTGTATGGTACACATAATTCATATGCACACTATGTAGACCAAAAAAGAAAACTATACAAAAAAGGATCAACTAGTGTTTGAACGGCCCACATAGCAGCTCATAGAAGTGTATCCAGTGATAGATCAGAAAAGATGGTTCATTTCAGAGGAAAGGATCTCTTATAGCCAATCCTCTCTAGAGCTGAAGTATATTACCCAAGTAAACCCAGAAATCTATTCAGAGACAAACTCTCCTCCATCAAAAATCAAGCTTCGATGTTGTGGCCAAACGAGCATATACTTTGACCTAAACAATCGTAGATATAGATGAGAGTCTAGCATCTATGATACCATGGGTTCTGAAATCACAGAAGCTCATATCATAGGAGACCCATGGGATAGACAATATCAGGGCGAAGACAATGCTATCTACAGATTGACTTGGGAATAATTTGTCATGTTTCACGGAGATACATAGGAAACTATGTAGAAGGTTTACAGATGCCAAACATCAATAGTGCTACCCAGAATATGCCTTCACAATCTCAAAAGGTGAGACTAAATCGGAGCCAAACAGTTTATAAATTCTCATAATAAAGAAGGCTATATTGATCATCCTAGGAAGGGGGGAGCTGTCAATCTATCAAGCTCATCTCTAGTACTAGGAAATGTTACACCAGTTAGAAGCCCAAGAACTTCTAGCCAACAGACCCCTTCAAAGAAAAAACCATTGAAAGATCATATGGTTGCTGGAAGTTTCCCACTGACCCAGATCCCATCAAAATCTGCAAAAAAGTTCTTCTATGAAGATCATCAAGGGCAAAAGTTTCAAATGATTTCCACAAGAAAAAGCCAAAAGCCAACAAATCTTCAAGAAATTTCATGAGACCAAGCTCACATATGCATATCAAAATTCAAAAGGAAATGCTTCTCACCAGGCTCATGACCTTGTCCAAGCCCCTATGGATGCTAAAATTGAATTCAAGGACTGTCTGAAGATGATGCAAAGCCTCAAGTTTCCTGAACAAGTGATAGAAAATTCAAAGGCAATGGAAGCTAAAGTCCAGAAAGCTACAGAATAGTCACCACCAAAATCTCCTCCAAAGAATTAGATTCTGTCAAAAATTCCAGTGGATCTATTAAGATCAAGGGTTACCCAGATGCAGGAGGACAATGCTCAACAATTGTAAAAAAATGTAGTATTACAGTAATACAAGTCGACATCAATGGAAGCAGGTGATCAAAGAAAAGAAAATACAAATAAATCTCAACCAAAGGATGTTGCCATAGCAAAAGTAGTCAATTCAGACACAAATCCTAAGACGATCAAGTGCAACATTGTTTGTGAAAACGAAGAAAAGTTGTCAAAAGAAGTAAAGCTAGATTTTCAGCTAGACAAGAACCTCATGTTTTTTTGCACTTGGAAAACATGTGGCCAACCACAGCTAGAAGATGCTCCTGAATTTGTGAATATATCTGGAGACAAACGAGTAGAATGTTGGGGAATCATCTCCACTACCATTCAAATAGGTCCATAGATCATCATAGCTCATTTTCACGTGATCATAGCAAAAGATATGCCAGACAACATCATAATGGGAATGCCAAGTGGAACACAAAGTCTCAAGTCACTCTCCATAGAGACACAGCTAGATCAAGATGAGACCATGGCAAAATCAGGACAAAGACCTTCAATAGAACCTCCGATGAGAATAGCTATAGTTCTCAGCAGTACAAAAGGAGAAAATGTCAGATGCAATGCTCTACTAGATAAAGAAGAAAATTGCAATATGGTTGCAGAAAATATTTAGAGCATTCTAGAGATTACTACATGCAAACATGATAGCAAAACAATGCGAGGTTTTCATTCAAGTCAAAAATAAATGGTTGCTACCCTTAGCATCCAAAATCATGAAGAGCAGGTAATGTTTCAGGTGAAGCCTTCAAAGGAAATGCTTGCAGATTTCATCATTGGCCATCAGTGGTTAGACCAACACAAGGCCTAAAAAGATGATACAATGCTAATACTCTCTTCTCCAAGAGGTAGCTAGAAACATTTATAGGTACCAATAATGCTAGATTCAGAGTTGCAAAAGGCATAGGAGTCAAAGAGTAGTCTTGCAGACAAAAGTAAGGCCAAAGCGGAACCTCCACCGACTGGCAAAGAAGGTGTGAAATCATATGCCTCTTCAAGCTAATCACGCTTTCAAAACTTCAAGTCAAATGCTGATCCAACTAGACCCTCTAAAGAGACACCCAGGAAAGCAAAGATGTTTTAGCCAAAGTACTCAAGAAAGGAAAAGATAATCAAGCAAGTGTTTGTTCCAAGCAGTTTAGTCAAAGTCCATGATCCGGTTTGGATTAAAGATAGAAAATTAACACAAAAAAATAAACACTTCGGATGGATAGCATCACAATGGAGCTTAAAGGAACAAGAGTACTATAGAGGGAACATACAGATATAGGTTCCAAACTCGCAGGTTAGGGTATATGAAGTAACATCAAGTACCTCCCAAGAAAGAAGGCCCACAAGGTATCAACCTCAACAATATCCTAGGATACCTAAGAAGCAAGTATACATCAAAAGAACATTGAAAGATGCTAAAGTTTACCACAACTCTCAAGAGGATACAAAACAAAGACGGATCTCAAAGAATGTTCCTCTCGGACAAGGATTCTACACAAGCTATACAAAGATTTGGCTACTAGTCAACCACAATCCAACTGCAACTACACCATACTTGCATGAAGATCTCAAGAACTCAACAAGATCTAGAGCGAAGCAAAGTCAACAAAGGAGATACAAAGGTCATCAAGATATTTGGATTCCTAAGTCTTCCAATGAATCGAGTCAAAATCTAGATGACGATGGTGAATAGAGGCCTACAACAACATCAAAGACTCCTATCAACATGCCCAATTAGACAATCAAACAGATAATGGAGTCTTCAAAATCAAAGAAGGACAACCCAACCAATGAGAATGCAGATTCAAAGAAGATAAAGCTGGTATGGCAAAAGAAACCTTCAATGCCAGCTTGGTCCTTCACTAATCCTCTTTTTGAGGATTCAAGCTTACTTTTACCTGAAGAAATGTTTGTAGTAAGCACAAGAATGTAAAGAGTCAAGTCGCAAAGGTGCAAAAAACACTCTTTGGCATAATCAGAGTCGAGTTGCTGAGACATAAAATGAGCAAAGCATTAGTCCCAAATTTTAAACTATGTGCTAAGAGTCCTCGTTATTAGGCTTATGCTCAATCTGGAAGAGTTGAGCATATCTAAGTCATGTCGCTCCTGCTAGATGAGATGAGCATAAGAGTCAAAGTCTATTAACTTCTAATTGGTGGAGTGTCGTAAAGTCAAACACTCACGCACAGTGCACAATAAGATGAGAGCACATATTCTCGTGAACGAAAACCATTCTTAAAGGGGTGCCAGCTTGCAAATCCATGTCATATGCTTTTATAGCTACACCATCTTTTTGAAGAACCCCTCAAAATCCTTCTGGCACAGCATATTGTTTTCCATGCATTTCTGTGTATGCATCTATAGGATGTCCCACCATTGGACATATTCTTTAGACACTCTTTTTTGCTTCCATCTATGCACCTTGAGTGGACTACAACAGGCAAACCAATGTTCCATCATGCTACCCTCTCATATTTGCTGCCTTTTTAATTTCATATTTATCAACAAATAATCCCTTGAATACTTTATTAATATTTCCCATGCTAATAAGTACTCCAATAATGCACGTTTCCCAAAGGCACTTTTTTCCCACTGGGTTTTTTCCCTTTGTTCATCTAGGTATTAGACCCTAATTTAGATCCTCATCATTTTACTTCTCTTCTACATACTTTTCATAAATAAACAACAGCCTCATCATTATGCTATTACAACGGACAAATGTAACATCATCTCTCACATCAAACATATTTGTACCAATCAAGATGTTGCAGCAAATTGAACCCCATCAGCAAATTCAAAGACAAATGAAGACGATCAAGCCATCAACAACCAATCAAAACCTTCCACAGCCTCCACGAACACTTTTCAATAGTGCTTGAGGACGGACATTAAAATAGGAAGGGGGGAATGTTAACTGAGTTGACGTCAATTAACAGGAGCTGCTAAAGATCGAAGCCTTATGAATGCACATCGAAGATGAATATGAAGAACCAGTGAAGATTGGAGTTACACACTTTTCACAATTTTCCAAAATGGCCATGCATTGTAATTTCTCAATTTATTTAGCCATTGTGATAATTGTAACGTGTTATAGGCTCAATAAGAGTTCCAAGATGTAAAACGTAGGTCACTTAGTGTACCTAAGTTGCAGATACAATAAGTGTGGAGCCTCAAAGGTCCTGGTCGTCGGACATTATACATTTTAGACCCTGGCTAAGGTATAAAAGTCAATTTTGTAAAGTTTTAACTAAGCTTTGGATAATGAAATACACAATGTGAGCTAACAGCACTCACTTCTCTCCTTCTCGTGCTTCCTACTCCCTCTCCGATTGTCACATTGTAGTCGCGTCTATTGCGTTGCAACCACAGGTAAGAGCTCACGCATTGACCTAGGCATTTCATGGTATTTTGTAGTTGTTGGCATCACTGACCCGTCACCATAAGTAGGAATTTACACTACAAAATAAAAAACTAAGCATAGGCGGGGTATTGGGGCATCATTGCTAATCATTTGGATGCATTTTGGTTCAAAAACGACTAGGTCAAAAATCCAATGATATTAATAATCTCAATTTTTTTACTTGACCTAAAGTGAGATTTGAGAACATAATCATGTGTGCTTAGGTCTTATAAACATGTCCTAGAAGTTTCGTTACATTTGGATGTCATTTGATGTTGTAACGGATGTGATTTGTTTGCCGATGAGCGATTGGCTTTTGGTGATTTGGTGTATCCTGAGTTAGATGCGAGTTGTTTGTTGTTTCCAAGAGATTGACAACCTCTTGTAGCCTCTATGCACTAATTGAGTTAGCTTCATCCCATGGATTGACAATTTATTCGTGGTTCGTGTTGCATCTGCAACATAAGATATGAGTAAGGTTAGACACCCGTCCCACAAAGCACTACCTTGTAAATGGGTTTACAAGAAGAAGATTGCATTCAGTGTTGAAAACTACAAGCTCATTTAGTGTCCAAAGATTTCAAGCAAGAATATGGTATAGATTTTCAAGAAATCTTTTCTCCAATGGTCAAGATGACGACACTGAGAATATTGCTTGGTTTGGTTGCCACTAAAAATTTGGAGCTTGAGCAAATGGATTTCATTACAACTTTCTTACATGGAGATCTGGATGAGGAGTTTATATACAACAACCTGAAGGGTTTGTGTTAAAGGGGAAGGAACATTCAGTCTGTAAGCTTCTGAAAAGTCTTTATGGCCTGAAGCAATCATCTAGACAATGGTATAAAAATTTTGATGCATTTAGGCGTTCCCAAGGCTATAAGCACAGTACTGAGGATCGATGTCTTTATGTGAAAAGACAACCCAATGGACAGATAATTATGCTTATTCTTTATGTGGATGACATGCTCATTGCTAGTCATTCAAAGAAGTACATTGCTTACCTCAAAATGTAGCTAAAGAGTCAGTTTGACATGAAATATTTGGGAAATGCAAATCACATTTTGGGTATGTGCATTACTCCAAACCGTAAGAAGAGATTGTTATACTTATCTCAGAAGGACTATGTGCATAAATTTATTGAGTGTTTCAACCTATAGAAGGGAAAGGCATTGAGAACCCCATTGCCTACATATTTGAAACTTAGCAAGAATGATTGTCCCAAATCTGTTGAGAAAAAAGTTGCGATAGATAAGGTTCCTTATGCTTCAGCTTGTGGTAGTCTCATGTATGCCATGGTGTCTATGAGACCTGACATTGCACATGCAGTGGGAGTTGTCAACAGATTTACGTCTAACCCTGGTAAAAATCCTTGGGATGTTGTCAAGTTAATTCTCAGATACTTGAGTGGCACAATAGATAGACAGTTATGGTATGGTCATGGATATCTATCCATAAAGGGATATGTGGACAATGATTATGCAGGCTGTGTTGATACACGTAGATCAAGGATAGGTTGGATCTACACATTTGCTGGTTTTGTTATCTCTTGGAGATCCGTTCTTCAAGATTGTACGTTGATTTCCACTATAGAGGCTAAAGATGTTTCTTTGAGTGAAGCATGAAAGGAAGCCATATGGCTTGCTCGCCTAGTGGGAGATCTTGGATTGGAGCACAAATTGCCAGTTCTTCACTGTGACAGTCAAAGTGCTATTGCTTTGGCCAAGAATTTGGTGTTTCATTTGATAACAAAACACATTGATATGCAGTACCACTTCACTTGGGAGTGCTTGGCAAACAAAAAGCTTGACTTGGTGAAGATACATACATCACAGAACACAGCGGATGCACTCATGAAAAGTCTCTCCAGCCATCACTTTCAACACTGTCATGACTTGATGGGCATTGGGTGAAATGTAGTCTTCCTCACTCATTATTTCTTTTGGCCATCAAGTGGGAAATTTTTGGGTTTGCTAGCCTGTGTTCATCGATCAACCGTCACTAACTCACTTACAATCTTTTATCCAATTGTATACATAATACATTATTTATGAGCCATACACACTATCTTGACATAGTGTGTGTTGTGTAGGAGGGCAAGGCTCACCCTCACCTATGTGGAGTACGTAGAAAATCACAAAAGCTACAGGATGTAGCCCAACCGTTGGGTTTGTTGGCATGTGCCCGACCTATTGTCACTAACTCCTGTCACTAACTCACTTACAATTTATTTATCCAATTGTATAGATAATATATTATTTACAAGACATACACACTATCTTGACAAAGTGTGTGCTGTATAGGAGGGCAACGCTCACCCTCACCTATGTCTGCATACTCTCTTCTCTCTTGCACTCTCTCTTCTTGCTCCTGCACACGATCCAACACCCCCCCCCCCCCCCCCCCCTCTCTAGAAAACTCTCATCTTCGAGAGTGGCATTGTTAGGGCCAAAATCCCCCCAAGTAATGCTTTGGAGGGTGTAGAATGTCGTGCCTCTACTTATTGCAAAATATGGTTGCTAATGAGCCGCCTTACCAAGAATGGTAGTGTCTATCTCAAAGTAGTCATGTTGGTTCAAAGGCAGAAAGGTGTGAGTACCAAGTCCGCTTGGCACTTTTTGATGGGGCTTGAGGGTAAGAATTTACATAAGGTGGCATGAACCACTTGTTGCGCCGATCCATGTTGAGGAACCTATCTGTTCCGAATCATACCTAATGCTTCCATGATGATGCAACACTCATCTTCGAGTGTGAGAACCAAGTCGCGTTAATTCCCACTCCTTCTTTGAAAGCCGATTTGTATGTCTTTGCCCTTGTTCCTTCTTGAATGGCGACAAAGGTCCACTTTGCATAAAGTTGAATTGACTACATGGGTGCGGGAGTAATGTGCACCAAATAGATTTGCACGTTTCGCATTCCATGGAGAGTAGTTACTCTTCAAGGTTGATCTTTGGGCTTGATTTTTGAGGCCTTCGCTTCCTCCTAAAGATTTGGCCCTTGGATTTCCTTTTTGAAGCACTTACACGAGTGCTCTTGTAGACCTTGAGTCTAGATTTGAGCTTTACCTGCTTGCTGAGGTAAGGTATGTTACGGAAGTTACCGTCTGGGCTTATTGAGTGCCGGTCCATCCCTCTAGACCAAATAGATGAAGCCTTTTTTATTCCTTCTTTGGCATACAAACCAAGGTTTTCCTGAGATTTTCGGAGAGTCAATCTCGTTGATCCCTTGAAGTTTTATCATACTTCACGACTCGGTTGAACCTGAATGTTCGAATCTGAGTCTTGCAAACTTAAGGGCAAGACTTGAAGTAGGTAACTCATAGAGAAGAAGATGGCCAATCCGCTTTTGTCCTTGCTAGCCTGCTTTAAGCTTGTCTTGAATTGAGTCTGAGTGGTCGAATTTTTATGTTCTGCTCTTTGAAAAAATTTGACTTGTTCTTGACAAACTTGTCTTTGTTGGGCACCAAAAACAAACTTGAGAATCACTCATCTTTGGTCTTCATGGTTACCCTTGCTTGGATCCGCTGCGATCTTGATGTAGGGTTGTGTGCAATTGAAAGAAAAGGATGTAGGTGGGGGATCCTCTCTTGAGCCCAATGTGGATTCACCACATCTCTTTTGTACCTATAATGGCTCTTGTATGAGCTGAATATAGTAATATTTTCTATCTTTACCTTGAATGGGCTCCTGTCTGAGCCTGGATATAGGTATCTTTTCTTGATGCGTCTATGTCACTGTTGAGTTGACATAGCCGCTTGGTCGCATTTCATTTGTTGAAGATGAGCCCACTTTGCTTGGGCTGATATTGTCTTTGATTCATGAGTAGTGCTATCCTCTAGGATTGTCACTGCGACGGGCATCACAGCCTTCTTGTGAGGGGGCCTTCCTCATGTGGACCTTGTATTGAGCCGTCTTTATGGGGGGATATCCCCAATTTTTTGTGCTAAAAAATATGCATGGCCTGCCCGCTTGCAGCCTCTAACATTGCTCTTTTGCATGGTCCTTTCCTTTGAAGTACCCGGCTTTGCTTTGGTGCTTGGTCCATCACATCTGGGCCATCCGGATTTGCTGGTTTGCACGGTCCACCCAAGTCGTTTTTGGGTCCCCGACTTCACTATCTTTTGCTCAGTCCACCCAAGTCGTTTTGGGTCCTTGGCTTTGCTATTGCTAATCTTGACTCTTAGGTAGCACACTGACTTGCTTATGAAGATCCTTTGCTACTTTGAGGGGCTCTGGATGTAGCTTGATTTTTTGCAGGCACTCTGTCCTACTTTTGAAGTACTGGGGCTTTGGTTGTTGCTTGCGGCTTGATTGAGTTGGAGGATTGTTGCTTCTACTTGGCTCACCCGCTTATCATTGGGGCTAGGATCCAAACGCCTTGCCTTCACCTACCGATTGAATTCTCCTCAAGAGGTACTCTCAACCTCACACTGATCTAGCGTGGCACTTTCCCTTGCCGGCTTCTACTAGCCGATATGTGGAGGAGGGCCACTCTTGACACCTACCTTGTTGATGTTGCTGCTAAATGAGGGGGCTATCTAGCATGACCTTGATGAGTCCCTCTGAACTACCTTCTGGGTGTGATATCTTGTTGTCCCTCGACGATGAAGAATCCTCGGCTCTTGCTCCTTTTCCTTGTGTTGCATCGAAGTAGGGCTTGGTCATCTTAGGATATACTCTCGCTGACGGCTGGCTAATTGGTGTTGTCTTACGTCAAGACAATACACCACGTCTCCAAACTATCCCATTCCAATTCAGAGAGACCTAGAAGGATGAGAAAACGCGTCCTATTCCGGGTGCTTTAGAACTTGCAGATTCGTTGTGCTCTATTTGATGTTGATACATTTTCTGGTAGCATCCTTTTACATGTTCCTTTGCTTTTCTCTGAAGCGGCTCTTTAATCCATTCCAGCTAGGTTCCCACTCGCATGATAATGGAGTACTCCCCGCACGCCCTCCATCCATGGTGCCACCTAATGTTCTAATTTCTTATGGGGGCTTGCATCTGGAATTCTGGTGAGCTCCACTATTATGACAACCAAGGTTCCTAGGCCATGGCTACTAAACTGCTTTTCTTTTCTTTCCAACGTGTGAATTCTTGAGTTTATCATGCCATCCAAGATTGTTTGCAAGCTGGGGTCCCAGTCCCTCATGGACAATCTGCACTTGCCATTGATGTTCATGTCAAGTATCACACTCCCTATACATTCTTCATTCCAAAAACCTTTATGCTCGATGGTGCTGTGATTGCATTTTTTGAATGAGGGACAGCCTATCACACTGCCCATGACCCTACCACAAGGGTATATGTGCATATAATCTATATTCTGATAATGAGCCACTCTCATTGGGATCGTAGCCCGTGTCACTCAGACTTGAAGTGCCAATGCTAAAATTTCACCTCAATGTCCATGCTGACCGCGGAGGCTATATCTTTGATTGAGTTTGCCCCTTAACTTGGACCACTCTGCCAAGCCATACAAATACCAGGTTGAAGCTCAATGGATGCTGGTCACATTTGACTCCGAGTCTGCTTGCCTGCTTCACAAGGTGCTTGACAACGCCTGACGAGCCTGACTGATGCTAAGTTATATATCTTGAGGATGATCCAACTCGGGTCCCCATTTGAAGGTGCATGATGTTTGGAGTAGCTTTGCATTGTGCCTACGTGGCTGCAACGGGCAAGCACTCACTTGCTTTCTTGATTCATGCTTTGCCTGTCATGGAGGGACTCCACCTAGAGCCCACGCCAAAGAAAATTGGAGTCGACATTGTATGCCAACTCGGATACCCCGGTTGGACTATGTTTTTCTTGCATTCCTTGTGCCACGACTAAGCTTCTGCTATTGGGATTCCCACATTCCATTGGAGTTGCGTCACTTTGCGACCCCGGTCACATTCATGGTGACCCAATGTGTGCATCGCTAGCTCACACCTTTCGTGACTTATCTTGGCAGTAGATCTTGGGAACGTTGTTGATGGATACCCGCCGTTTGGTTGACGACAATGAGCCCCATAATGGACCATTGATAAAACTGAGTGAGACCCATTGTAGATTGTCAAGAGGATGACTTAACAGATACTCAACAACTCAACTTTGATGTTGATCCAACATGCCATGCAAATGCCCCAAAAATCGTGGAGGCCCTCTCCTTCCTCTAATTTTTCAAACTTCATTATAAAGAGTATAGATAATGGACTATTGAATATTAACAAAAATATAGTGTGTACCAAAGTGCTCAAGAAAAACCTAGGTTTAGTGTAATCCCAACTAAAAAACTTCTCAACTATATCTAATGCACCTTGGAGGCCCCTGCTATGTGACATAAGGAAAGGGGTTGGGTGGAGGGAGATTAAGGGAAAGAAAAAAGAGAGTGGATTGGGCACTAAGAAAAGGGTCTCTCTCTCTCTCTCTCTCTCTCTCTCTCTCTATAGCATGGGCCACACACTTGTGAGATTTAATATGAAGGTTAGGACATCCACAACAATTGGAGGAAAAAACCTAGGTTTAGGATAATCCCACCTACAAATTTTGAGATTCATCTCTAATTTTTTTTAAATTTTATTTTTACCAGCACTCACTTATCAAAGTGAGTTGTAACAAACTCAAAACATAAAAATTACAACATCTCCATGCTCCAAAAGAACCATGGATTTAAATTGAAGGTGAGAATGTCTCCAAAGTTCAAAGAAACTACAAAGGGTAAAGAACCTAAATTAAAGTTTAGAGAATCTACAAAGTGAAGAGAAAATTAGAGCAAAAACCTTCAAATATAGTAAATTTGCCTCTAAATTTTTGAACAAAAGCATGGTATAGTCAAATGCTCAAAATATCCTCAGTTTAGTGTAATCCCACCTACAAAGATTTAAAGTTTTTTCTCTAAATTCTAGTTTTGAAGGTGAAAAACCTACAAAATATAGAGAGATTTA
>NC_140957.1:18020365-18130365 GCF_014529385.1 Adiantum capillus-veneris | reverse complement strand
AGGACATTTTGGTCCCATACCTACAAGCAATGTACTTAAGCCCATTGAGCACTTTGGAATTTGTACTTACAAATGTACTTAGTAATTCATTGTTTAAACCTTAAATTGATATTGTCTACCTGTCTATGTGTTTTGAATACTGAGAGAGAGAGAGAGAGAGAGAGAGAGAGAGAGAGAGAGAGAGAGAGAGAGAGAGAGAGAGAGAGAGAGAGAGAGAGAGCCTTGAGCAAACACTTGATATTAAGATTAAACTAGTCAAAAAAGTTATATTTCATTGAAGCCATTCAGGTTAGATTACATGGGCACGATTTGAATACGGACAAAAAGATCTCCTCACAAAAGATGATTCTACGTTGTTGCATTACTCTTCATCCGCCCATCAAGAAGTAAAATTTTATGGAGTCAATGTCAACAGTCTCCTCCACTATGTCACGTCGAAGTTGCAAAAGATTCCATTGCTATCTTATTGTAATTACTGTCATAAGATCTAGGTCTTTGTCCACCACTTCCACGTCTATGACACCATTGTTTGCCAAACTTGCTGCCTCTTGATCCATAAGTACATAGCAACCGTCAACTATGTGAGAACGCTTGTACCAAAAGGAGATTATTAATGTGTGTGTCGCAAGCATATACTTAACAATGAGATTGTCAAGAGCAATCTCGCAACATATGTCATCTGTTTCTTTCACATACCACCCTCGATTAAGAATCTTATCACACAAGAGGGAATCAAATGATTTGCAGAGCGGCATAGTTTTAGAAACATGTACTTTGTAGGTATGAAATAACTCAACAAAGAGACCAACAGGATAGAAATTTGCAAGTTTCACCGATTTAGTGGATACAGAGTTTCAGAGAGACCTCTGAACATCCCTATAGAGCCTACTCCTCAATGCCTCACTCATGGTTGTGTCGGGAACGGGCCAATCCACGGAGTTCCAGTTGATTGGTAGTGGAACCTTCACCAACACTCCTCGCTGATTCCTTTGATTGAGTTGGTAGAAATGGCCATAGAAGAAAATACCCTCGTCTGCCAAGCTTTTGCTAGTTCTGCCAGCATATTGCAAGACCCCAATATGAGCATGGGTCACAGAGATGAGACCTATAATGCACTCCAGTGGCTCCCATTCCTCATATGAGGAAGGATAAACATCAGTGAATGTAAGAGAATAGAAATAATATAAACATCTATATAACCTAATTATATACCTGTAATAAGAGAAGAAAAAACACATTCACATTTGAAATATAAGATAATATTTCTAGAGGAGTGCTAAATAATTAACTTGCAGTTGCAGCGTGGATTATGCACCATGGAGACATCGCCTCCATTAGCAATCACATCAGAGTGAGTGAAAACGAAGACAAATCCATAGGTATAATAGAGGGAGAATGAGTTTTGAAAGGCTTTCATAAAGGTAGTGGATATCTTTTAATGAAGGGAGAGAGTTAGCTATCAATCAGTAGTCAGGTGTCAGCAACTTGACGGCTACTGGTAGTGGGCCCTACTTTGTGAGACGAGGAAGTTACCTTACGAAAATGGGACAAAAATCAATATTTTAAAATATTTTCTTTCATTTTTGTGTTATTTTGCATGCATTTCTATGTTACGTAAGGTTGCTGCTCATTGGCTGCACCTTCTTTTCTCTCTCTTCAATAAGGCCCTCCAAATGACTTCCAAAATTTCCTAATGTGTTGTGAATTGCATTTTCCTTGTCATTTCCTGTATATACTTTGCATATTCACTTACTTGGAGATTTACTTCATCATTTGTCTGCCAGTCTTCAATTTCTGTGAGCTGCCTAGATGATCACTTGTGTCTCCTTGGATGGGACTGTGGTAGTTACTGGTTGCAGCAGGGCTTCTACCTCTGTTTGTGGCTGTGTGGTTGCCTCTACTGCTTTGTCTTCTTGAGACTTTTGTGGATGCCTCGACTGTTTCCTGCTGGGTGGTTGTAGATGGTGTGTCCTTTGTTTCCTGGGGGGTTCACCTTACATAGTATGTGACCTATCACGTGAGTTCAACAGAAGGGTGTTCAAATCCCTATTAACTTACAAAAATAAATTTACATAAGGATATGTCTTTTACAAATCTCAAAAAAATTTACAGAATTTGAAAGAAAAGGGTTCATTATATTTCCTAGAAAATTCACAGAATAAGGATTTTAGAAAAAGAGCCTGAACGTATATAGTGGTCTCAAATATCGTGAAACCCCCGGGCTCTGTTTCTTGTGACTTTGGTTGCTCAAAACTTTTTGCCTCCTGTGGTTCAGGACTTGCTATTCTTTGCGGTTTTGGATCTTTTTCTTTGATTTGCTCGCCCTCAGTGGGTCTAACTGTTGGTGATGTGGGAGTGCTTCGCATGGGGTGGTCTTGTTGTTCCGTAGCAGGTGATCATGTTCTGAGAGACATCTCACCGTATCCGTGCTGGGCTTCACTTTGTTGTGTTGCTTCAACTTGTCTTTCTTGCTCAGCCGCATCTTCCTTAGCTTTTCTCTTAGATTCTTGAGCTTCTTTTAGCTTTAATGCTTCTACTTCAATGCACATGCATTCCAAAAATCCAGTGGGGTCCTCTGCCTCTTTCCTTGCAGGGTGCTTTGTTCTAGGTCCCTTTATTTCTTTAGGAATCCACTTTTTGGGGTCTTCTCCTGCAGCTTGGCAGCTTCTTTCATAGGTGTGCTTCTCCCTTTTTCTATTGAGGCACCTCTTGATGTGTAGTCACTGCTTTTCTATTCATCTCTTCAATCCGAGCTCTTCTTTCCTCGTTGTCTGAGCTTTCACTGCTATGTGCTTCAAGAGAGCTCTCGGCAGATTCTTCAACGGATTTGTAAGCTCTTTTTGTGGACCTTGTGGCTCAAGGAGATGGCTGTACAAACACAATCCATGTGTTCTGATCTGGGGCAGGTGCTCCCAGATAACATTCAGTACAGACTTTAGTTTTTATCCAGTTTTTGGTCAATTTGGTGATCCAAATTCTATGGTCCTTAACAAAAGTTGTTTGTACATGTGCATAGAGTCTCTGGTGTCAACCTTGGTCAATTTTGAGCAAAAAGTAAATAATCACGATTATTTACTTTAAGCCTAAAATGAACACTTTTTTTAACTTTTTCACTGGGCAGTCTTTTCATGAGCTATTTTAAGCCTCTGAGTCAAGTCAAAACTTAATTTGGTCTAAAATGTCAAGAAAAATTAAATAATCTGAGTTTTTTCAAACTCTTGAAATTTTTACCTCAATGTGTCCTTGAGCTTACCCACTGGTTTATACAACTTTTAAGCATACTCTCCAATCGGATTGACTGGTTGGCAGTCTTTTTATGCTATTTCTGGCCGTAGACCTAAAATTCTGCAACTTCAAATAACAACTCACAATTGATTCTTTCAGAGAGAGCAATGTTCTGAAATCCACCTCGGATTCTACTTATCCTACTCCTAGGTTCTATTGCAGTGGGATTGTGAAAAGTGTCCACAAACACTCGTTTTCTTGTTTTTTATGGTTTTTTGAGCCTTGAACTTAAGAATTGTCTCGTCCATCAATCATTCTCAAAATCCTAATCTCATTCAACAATCCTACAATCCTAAAGGCACTCAGCAAGTATGATTACTTCCAAGATACCTCTACACAGCAAAAGATGACAACCTCAAGCTATGCGGTTTTAAAAAAAAAGTTTCTACTCTAGGATATCCTAGAGGAAGTTAAAGGATAATTTCACAAGACGCTCATGTTTTTCTCTAGTTTAGGTCTCTTCGATCCCCGATAGCGGCGCCAAATGTGGGACAAGTGTCTAACCTCACTCCTATCTTATTGCAGATATAGCAAGAACCACGATTAAATTGTCAATCCATGGGACGAAACTGACTCAACTAGTGCATAGAGGCTACAAGAGGTTGTCAATCTCTTGAAAAACAACAAACCATTTGCATCTAACTCAAGCAACACTCAAGTGACTGAAATCACCAAAAGCCAATCGCTCATTGGCAAACAAATCACATCCATTATAGCATCAAATGGCATCCAAACGTAATGAAACTTCTAGGACATGTTTATAGAACCTAAACACACATGCTTATGATCTCAAATCTTATCTTCAGGATCAAAGATAAGGGATCAGTAGACCTACCAACCTACCTGTTTAGGGATTGTTATAACAACATCTTTGTTATGATGACTCCTGAGGAGGTAGAACAAACCAAATACCAAGGGTATTCCATACAAGATTGTATATTGGGGCAAGGACCAGAAACAATTCCAAGAGATGAATACCATGAGAGATCATCTGAGAATAATGTGAAGAAACCAGAAACCAACTCATCATGTAGAAAACCGGGTGACACTAAGGCCAGTCCACGGCTACTTGAGTCACTATTTCCAACAGACTGGTTTGAAGGACTCAGAACATGACCAACTGCCATAAGGCCGGGAGTTGAACCAAACAAACATGTCAGACCAGTTGATTTTCAAAAATGGGTCAGAAAATACAGTGGATCGGGGGATCCATACGACCACTTAGCAATCTTTAAGCAGAGCGTATATTCAATTTCCATACTCAATTCGAGGGGTTTGGAATGACAATAGAGGGAAAATCATTGACATGGTTCTAAAACATTCCACCAAGGTCAATCATGGACTTCAACACCTTAACTCAAGGATTTGTAGCTGCTTGTTCCAAAACGGGGATCAAACATAATACGATAGCTCAAATCTATAGCTTTAAACAGAAACATGGTGAGTCTGTTAGGGATTGTGCAACTCGATTGAAATAATACATTGCTAAATGCCCGGAGTTGGAGATACCTATAGAAGAACGACTTGTATCTTTGTTTCTGGAGGGATTGCTAAACAAATAACTTCATGCTATACTCTATAGTAAAAAGCATACAACCCTAGAAGTGTGTGTCTCAGATGCTATTGACTTAGGAGACCATTATGAAAATTTCAACAAAGAAGATTTTCCTAAGGATAACCAAAGCAAGAAAACAACATCCACTAAGCTAGCACAAGTGGGAAGAGCTGTTGCAGCACCACTCTCAGCAATAGAAGATATGCTAAAAAGGATGAACGACATGATGAACAACATGCAAAAAACACCTATGAGGGGACTAGGACAAGGGATACCTCCACAGGGACAACCACTTAGGCCACAAAAATGGTGTGCAATCGAGGGTAAATGGACCAACCATGAGACCCACGAGTGCTACTTCAGACCAAAGTATGATAAGAATGTCCAGTATGTGCCCATGAGTCCACAAGGACAACCCATGTACAGATATCAGCCTAATATGGCCCAAGCTCAAAGACCACCAATGGGTATGGAAAGACCTTAATATGTGTTGGGACAAAAACCTCCATATCCAAGACATAATTCAGTGCCTGTAAAGTGCATGCACTCTGAAGGAGTCATAGATGAACAAGCATTAGTGTATATTACACCCTATGCACAACATAGTGCATCTACACTAATTGTAGAAGGAGATTGGTATAATCCACATCCACCACTAGTGGAAGAAATTGTGACTTATGCTCCACCAGAGCTCGCACCAATGTAGTATGTGGCTAATCAAGGTATCAGACCTCCCATGGTAAGACCCTTGATGAAGCCAAGAGCAAGAAACTGTCATAACTATGGTGTTGATGATCATTGGAAAAATGAATGTCCAGAGCCTCACAAAAACCTCAAACTAATCGAAGCCTATTGCATACAATGTTGCAAAAAGGGAGGACACTTTTCGGAATATTGTCTTAAAAATCCTTTGAACAAGGGTAAAACGATAGTAAACGTAGTCCAAGTGATACCTAGTAGCTCATCAGAGAGTGAGCCGATTGTTCCAATCAAGGTAATCACTAGAGCCCAGGCCAAGAAAAAGAAACACAACTCCTCTAATGATTCAAAAAACACAAAAGTTTCCTCTCAAAGAATCAAAAGGAGCAAAAGCAAAAGATATGAGATGAGAAAACAAAAACAACGGGTCAAAATTGAGGAGAAAGCAAAGAAGCTATTTCAGGAAAATTTGAAAGAAACTGGAAGTGAATTCAAAGAAACAACCGTGAAATCTGGAGGATCCATTCTAGTTGATAAAATTTTTGAGCCTATTAATGCCGCCTTGAAAGCCTATCAAGCAGGCGTTAAAGCAGGCCAAAACATGGAAAACAAATGGAAAAACTATCCATCTCCAGACATGGAAGCATCTAAGCTAGAAGCTTATCAAAATTTGGTAAGAATCACGTTGGAAATGCTAGAAAAACAAAAACCCAAGCTTGAAAGTATCACAAAACCTAAAGAGCTTGTGGTAAAAGAAACGAAAGAAAAATCCGATGTGGTGGCAGAACCCCTCCTTGAAACAAATGAACCAGAACTTATAGTGCCTGACAATGAAGATGCCTTAGACAGAATTCCATTCATAGAGGAAGACTAGCCAGGACACTTATGGGAAAAAGTGAGAGGGATCAATGATGGGAGCCTAACTCTAAAGTCAGCTCCTATAGAGGAAGTCTGGTTGGATAACCTACCTTCTGATATGAGCATGGATTTACAATCCTTGTACAGGGATTTTGGATCCAAAGCTTCATGAATGTCAAAACCATTGACCTTGAAAACATTACCTTCTTACTTGGGAGATAACGAAGATGAATCCATCGTGTGCAAGACCACTCAAGTAAAATGAGCTGAACAGACTCTAGAAGTATACAACATTCATTCAATCATGTCTACATCCATCCAATGCACTCTTACCTTGGGAGGACTGTTAAAACTCACACCATACTTATGGAATGATTTACAAAAAATCCTAAAGAAGGTGGGGATAACGGGGTTAATCTCGAAGAATTTGCAAAAATTGAAAAATGAAATGGGAAACAAAGAGATTCGCCCAGTTCCCATGAACAAAGTCGGAGAATATTATGAAGGGGAAGAAGGAAACACCACCCTCCCATTGAAATATAATGACATTGAAACCATGGCAATACTGGATAGTGAGCTGGCATAGCTATAGCCACTAAAGCAGTATGGGAATCCTGGGGATAGCCATCCATTAGAAAAACTCAAATGAGATTGCAGTTGGCTGACGGACACATTGAGAAACCATTAGGGCTACTTGAAAAGTGATAGTCAATTCCTGTGGAATTGAATATCAACACACGTTTTCCACAGTAGACTTTAAAAAACTCATCTATGAAATCATATCGGGAAGACCTTTCATGCGACAGGTACAGCTTATCCAAGATTGGGGAAACAATTATCTGTACTTGAAGCAAGTGGGATCTCTAACAAGAGTAAATCTAAAAGATCACACTTATAGAGATGTCTTGAAAACACCCATCCAAGAGTTTGATTCAGTCTCTTCGGCTGAAACAAAACTCCCATCCTGGTTAAACAAAGACACTCCTATTTGGATGTGTGGAGCTTCAGAAAATAGAAGCTTAAGACGAGAAGAATGTATCCTAGAAAGGGACTGCACAGACAAAGCCTATGTGCCTGAACCCTTTACAGAGCGTTTATTTGAGCCATTCGAGTGGACTCAAATTTTAGCGACAATGGATGTATGTGTGAATATATCTATGCCTACTTAATTTTGCAATGAGGATGGCTACGACCTAATTTCCATCCAAATGATTTCAATCCTCAATATTGAAGACGAAGATGAGGAACCCAACGACTTAATGAAAGCTCAACAAGTCTTTTCAGACCTGTATTACGATGCAACTGATGAGTTAGATGAACAATCGGCTACCTCAAAAAATTCGGGGTCAGAAAAAGAGCATATGAGAGCTAAGCTACTCTTAAAAGGAGGGGAGGAAAAGTTTTTTGACTTTCCAAACCAGAAATCAAGAAGACGAAAATGGTATAGACGAAAGAGAGACCAGAATTGTGAAAACACGACCTATCACATCAGTCTCCAGTAAAACACAATTCCTGATGCAAATAGATGTTGATGATTGTGTCAAGGAAAAAATAACTGGTAGATATCCTTCAAATAAAAACTCAAAAATGTCTCAAAAATTGAGAAAAATAGGGAAGGGTACTCAAGAAAAATCACAGGATAAGGCACCATTCATGACTAGAGTCGGAAAAAGTAATATCAAGAGTTGAGAAAAGCTCTAAAGGAGATATACACAACCAAAATGGAAACCACGAAAGAGGATGGTAAGGATGTAATGCATATTACATCCCATTACAAAAAAATATACTCCCCAAGATCAAAAAATTATAGTTGAACAACCTGTTAGGGAACTACGGAAACAGGGCAAGTCTTACAAAGGACCTAAAAACGCTAAAAGGATAGAGTTGGCTGAACCAGGAGAAGAACCTAGACCTGCTTACATTGCGATTGACCTAACAGAAGAAGAAGAAAATCCATTTGTGAGCTTGTTAAAGGAATATCGAGATATCTTTGCTTGGTCTTACAAGGATCTCAAGGGTGTTGATCCAAAAATCTGTCAACATACCATACCCATGAGAGATGATGCAAAACCAAGTAGACAGAGACCATATACGTATAACGGAAAATTTGCCAGGAAGATAAAAGAAGAGATTGAAAAACTAAAGGAAGCCGAATTCATTTATGAAATTAAACACACAGATTGGGTGTCTCCAATTGTGGTAGTACCCAAGAAGAATGGAAAATTACGAGTTGTGTTAATCTCAAAAAGGTGAATGCAACTACCATTAGAGACAACTTCCCTCTTTCGATAACTGAGCATGTTTTAGAATGAGTAGCAGGCAAAGAAGGTTACAGCTTCTTAGACGGATTTTGGGGATACAATCAACTTTTGGTTGACCCAAAATATCAGCATAAAACTGCTTTTGCAACAATATGGAGGGGTTAACTAATGCTCCAGCCACATTTCAAAGGTTGATGAGCCATGCTTTCAAAGAATAACTTAGGAATTTCTTAGAAGTATATATGGATGATCTATAAATACATTCATCAATCCGGGATGATCATTTTGAACACCTCAAAAAGATATTTGAAAAAGGTAGACTTTATAGGATTTGCTTAAATCCTGAAAAGTGCACATTCATGGGATTGTTTTGGGGGAATCACCTAAAGGGTAAACGATGATGTACCATATGCCTATTTGTTCTCCGTGGAAATGATACCTCGATGATCAAAAAGCATTGTGTCATTGATGACAATAGCTCAAGTGGATTCACAAATACCACTTCCTATCAACAATCGGATTAATCGAGCAATCGTCTATGTATCAATTACTAGCTGGTAGGCTATACAAAAGAAATCGGGACGGGATATTGCTTTTATGCATTGATCCTAAAGAAAACATTAGTACCTAAGTCAAGCACATGTTACCATAGTAGGGCTTTACTTTGCGGAAGACCAAACTATGCAATGAATCTTGAGACTTGGAGTATTTTGGCCGACTATGAGGAGAGATGTTCGATCTTTTGTAAAGGATTTCCCTCAATGTCAAAAACAAACACCCATATCTCATGTAACATTGTTTCAAATGTCACCTGTTCTAAGTGGAGCAATTATTTGGTTACTTACTTATCGAACCGAGCATTTACTGAGGATATGAGTAAAGGTTGTCAAAGAGAAATTGAAACTCAAGCAAGGGACTATGCTCTTATTGGGAACCAATTGTATCAGAGAGGTAAAGATCAACATTTGCATCTTTGTGCAAATGAAAACAAGTATATTTCGAATATAGAACAAGCACATGCTAGATTAGTTGGAGGTCACTTTTCTAGTGAGACCACTGCAAGAGCAATCTTGATGGCAGGCATATGATAGCCAACACTTTTTGTAGATGCTAAAGAATATGTTCGAAGGTATGATGCCTGTCAACGAGAAAAAATGACAACACGAGTAGATAGCATGCCCTTAAGACCAATGATGGGTGCTAGAGCTTTCGCAAAATGGGGTATTGTTAGCAGTTGGACACACCCTACAAAAATGACTGCTCAACGGAATATTATTTTTTGTAACTATTCTTTGAGAAAAATCAACATTTCACCTTTGTAAATATTAGGGCTTACAGAATTTTCTAGTTTGTATTCCATTTTTGATATTTGGATTGAGTAGATGGTTAAATTGGAACTTTAGGATTTGAGATTGTAAGGTATTTATACCACTTTTGACCTTAATGAAAAAAACCTTTGTCATTTTTAAAAAGTTCTGTCTGTGAGTGAGCGTATTGTGTACGAGAGAGAGTGAGAGATTCATCTTGACGCAATGCGCGCACCAGTGGTCGAAATCGAGTGCGGAGAAGTGCACCGTGTTGCCCCCAACGAGGGCTACACGCCTATACCTATAGTGCGGGCGTACGGTCTGGTTTTGTGAGCTCGACCTATGAGCTTCATCTGGTGATTCGGTGAGCATACGTTATCCGTTTTCACATTTCAGCATATCGACTCGTTCTCATTGAGTAGAGCTACACATTAGGCACTTCAGTTTTTGGAAATGACTACCTGCAAATTTGGACCAGATATCCTATGTGATTTTGCACCAAGTGTTTAGGGTTGGCATTTTGGTTCATGGACCTCAGGGAGAGCGACCTATTGGTGTTAGTAGGGTCTCCTTCAAGTTCTGTGGTGATTCGAGAACGTTTGATGGTATTTGGCATTGTAGGAAATCTCCTCTTATGCACTCATGAAGGCTGTAGCTTAGACATTGGGTAGAGACCTCCGTAGGAATTAGTCGAGAGTCAGTCGAGTGTTGACACCCTATGCTTGCTTCCACGCTCCTGCGGGTGGAGCTTCGTCCATAGCTGACAAAGCTTGTTAGGTGAGTTCTCGCTATGCTGACATCCGTTGCGGTATATCCGCCAACATTGGCGTCGCTGCCGGGGATCGAAAACCCTAGGTAGATGACCGAGACTAGTCCTTGAGGATAGGGATTCTCTGGCCTGCCAGAATCTCGTTTTACATTTAGATAGGATCAGAGGGTGGAGGACTCTCTAGGTCTTAGAGGAAGTCTAGGGAGCGAGTGTCTGGCCTAGATCCTTTGACTTAGGTAGACTTAGATAGTTTTTAGGCCTTAGTTGAGTTGATGAGTAGGAGTTGGAGTGGTAGAAGCGGTGAAAGGAGAGCTTGAAATTCCGGAGAGGCCAGGAAGCACCGAAACACCAATATCACCATTTCACATGATGAGTAGGAGTAGGGTAAGTAGGACATCATGATTTATGATCTAGAGCACTTCATGCATGTTATACTTTCTTATTAGGTTCATCACAAGGTTGTAAAAGACGTAAAAGAGTGTTTGAAAGCTGAAGTGAAGTTCAAAAGTTGCCGTGAGTGTTTCTAATAGAGCTTCAGAGCATCAGGAGCATTTCCATCAGGAAAAAAATAAATTTTAAGCCAGGAGACATCCTACGCGTAGGATGTCTACAGGGTGATATGGTGGGAATTTTGAAATTTTCAGTTAACCAGTGTGTTCAGAAGGTAGGTTTTACCCTATTTTCACCTGGAAAGTGGAAATTTGACCATATCTTGACAGGATAAGGCCAGATAGATAGAAATTGCCAAACATCCTACCCAAATTGTGCTAAGGCATTATTTTAAGACCAAAACCATAGGATGGCTACATGGGCATGATCTGCAAGATTTGGTGAGTGCCTGAGAAAGGTGTCATCTCAATTGGGTGAGAAAAATTGGGTTTTGAACAGACTTTAGCATTTTTGACTGAAAAGGGCTAGAATAGCTAAAATTGGGGTCTTTTGAAATCCAAACCAAAATCTAAGCATAGCACTGGGTTGCTGACATCAAGGGGAAGTTGTGGCTCAAGTCTAGGGTCAAACAGGCCAAAAAGACATTCTACGCGTAGGATGTGTTCTGTGTGATTTGGCACTCCAAACTCTGATTTGAGCATACCAAACTGATCAGCACCTCAAGGGGAGTCTATTCTTTGAATTTGAAGTCGTTTTGATCAGTTAGACATGCTACGTGTAGAATGTCTAATGCATGAATTAGGAGCCAGAAACTGACGGTGAGCATAGCAGGGTGTTGTATAGCCTTAGGCAAGCCTCCTAGTCAATTTTGGTCCAAATTGGAGTTGATTTGACTGGTCAGACCAACATCAGGTTGTTGGAACAGATTTCTGATCCATTGACCAGCTTATAGGTGTCCAAATCAAAAAGTAAAAACAACTGTGGACTCAGTACATCAAGGGGAGTCTATAGTGCAAAAACCAGGCAAACCAGAGCAGGAGACATCCTACGCGTAGGATGTCTACTAGGGCTAAGGGAAGTGAAAAACAGACTGAGGACATACAGTGATGTTCCAATTGACTTAAGAGTTCCAGAACTTCTTTCAAAAGTGAATTTGGACCTTGTTGGACCTTTTGACCGAGCAAAGATGGAATTAAGACTTTTCAGGTAAATTGACCAACATTCGAGGGAAGTAAAGTTCTAGATTAGCAGACCTAATTTAGAACATCAGAAGTGTATAAATACAATATGGTTGAGGTTACCTCTCCAGTTATACCAATCATTACTAAGACCACCTCTAGCGGTTAAATGCTTTGATTCGATTGCGAAATTAAACGCTTGTGTACAGGTATATTCAGTGGCAAAGCAAGAAGTTGTGCAGAAACTGATCCTTTGCCAGGTGAGTGGTTGGATTTTTGTTAACTTGCATTGCTAAGTTTGATGAATTTAAGATCAGGAAGACACATTTTTAGAGATCAAAAGGTGGCAAGTGACTAGGGTATCTTAGTGTCCACCGAGGAGAGTGTAACTCAGGCAAGGCTAGATCCACTAGCACCGATTATTGAGGAGGGTAGTGATACTGACACTTCATCAAACAAATCCTTCTTCATGATGGGTAGTCAACAGCTAGGAGGTTTCTCCAATGAAGGACCAATGCTAGGAGGAAGCACCTCCCAAAATCCTTTGAACTATTCCAAGTTCACTATAATCTTCTTAGAAGGAACAAACTCGAGGGAAGCCCTAGTTTATTCTGACTATCGAGGACACAAGTGTATTTGTATTGAAGAAAGACCCGCTTAGAGACTGGAGATAATTCGAGTCTATGATGATGGAGATAGATTCCGAGACAAAAAGGGGAACCACTATCTGATAGTTAGTAACCCTAAGGATTACAACAGATATGGAAATAACGTGGCAAAAGGAAAAATGGTTTCAGAAACTCAAGAACCGCCTCCAAACATTGATTGACCTGGAGCGCTTTTTATGTATGATGAGAAAACAACCAGGGTCTCAACCTAGAATGAGAATGTGGGAATTTACAAGCATGAGAGCGAGGGAATAGTCTCTTACATCCGATGCAAAGAACCCTACCCAAACGAATTAAGCAAAGACAAGGTTCTTTACTTATTCTCTTATGAAATTGTTATGGGAAAGGATATTGTTTTTGTTAATAGGTACGGGCGAGAATACAAACGTATTCTCCTAGAGGAGGTAGAAAAGGCAACAGTCCTAGAAGCATCAACATATGCCCTCGAAGAAGTGCCAAGGGCCACCTACACCCCTAGCAAGTCGACAAATCCATTTTCAGAAGAGTATGACGCGACCTCACATTCTACCCGACAGCAGACATTCAACTATCAAAACCAACCAGCAACCCAGCCATCATTGTAGGCATGGCTTGACAGAGTGCAACATTAGAACAAGACCAAAACCGAGATGGTTATTAAGCCGCATGAGGGCTAAGGGATTTAAAACAACCACCACTCTATTCATGGTATCAAAGAGAGTAAGCCAAAAACTCAAGGGTCAACAGAGCCTGGAAGACCACCCATAGAAGGATTTCAAAGAGATGAACCATCTCTTGCAAGAGCTGTTAGAAATTATGGCTTAGGAGCACCATTGGCAGAGGAACCCGCTCATTACTGAAGGCCAGAGGAGGTATATCGATTAGGACGAGGAGATCCAATGATGAGATTTGTAGACCATCCTAGAATTAGACCTTCTCAAGTGCAAAAATGGGTAAACAAGAAATACACGGGAAACAGAGATCCTAGAGATCATGTAGCAGCCTTTGTGCGTGTAATTTGAGTTGAAGAGGTGTTAGACTTCCCTACCCAATTTGCAGGGTTTGGACTAACCCTAGAGGAGAATGTTGCTACTTGGTTTGACTTTGTGGAGCCTACAGACTTTGAGTCTATGGAGGAGGTGTTTGACGAGTTTATTGAGGAATTCTCACAAAGGGGGATAGCTCATAATACAGTCTCACAAATCCATAAATTCAAACACAAAGATGGGGAATCTGTGCGAAAGATAGCCCGACGACTAAAAAGATATGTAAGTTATGTCTTGTGGAAGAACTGCCAACTCAGTCTAGACTTATGCTTATATGTATCCAAGGACTGAGGAATGCAGATCTCTAGAAGGACTTACATATGAAGAGGAGCACGACGCTAAACGAGTTAACTAAGGAAGCTCTTTACCTTGTAGACAATTGTGTGGTCTACAAGGAGGGTCAATTCAAGGATCTTGATGACAATTCATCCTCACAACAAAGTGGAAGCAAGTCCGCTAAGAAAACACCAAAAGGATAAGTAGCTATAAGCCAGGAGAAGCTTGTAGAGGAAGTGCTAAAAAAGATTAACTTGTACACCAAACCTCAGGCTAAACAGCCCAAGCGGTGTAATATTGAACAAAAATGGACAAACCATGGGACGGAGGAATGTTATTATAACAAGGGGTATGTGAGAGAACGATCTTACGCTCCCCAGGCTCAGGTAGCATCTCCTCAACTTCCACTGATGCCTAGATATCAAGCAGGAAACCTACCAGGACCTGTAGGTGTAGAAAGACCACAACCAGTGTTGGGGAAGCAACCACCCCTACCAGGGTTACGACCAGTCGGCATAAGATACACACCAACAGTAACCGAACCAGAAGAGACGGCTTTGGTGCCTATGCATGCATATTATGAAGATCCCAATGGATATGCTGCAAATCCTGCCTATTATCCACCGGAAGAAGCCTCAACTCCAGAACCATGGACCATGATAGGAAATGCAGGACCACCAACAGTTGCACAGGCAGCAGGAGAAGGAAGATATAGCTTGGATGAACGAACATTGTTGTTCATAGCCAACGGAGGCATGGGAGGGCAGAGACATGCATACCAACAAAGCGGAGCTCAAGAAGCACCTCAACAACCTAAGGGACCCTTCTATAAGTGTGGTGGAGACCATTGGCTAAGAGACTGTCCTCATGATGAAATCATTAGAGTCAACGCATATTGCATCGAGTGTGGAATTACTCATTTAATTCCTGATTTCCCTAAGAACCCAAGCAAAGGAGCAAAAACTACCTTGAACATGTTGGAAGCAGTGCCTTCCGGTGGAGGGTCAGAAAACGAGACAATAATACCTATTCAGGCAGTGACACGAGCCCAAGCTCAAAGAATTACGAACGAACCCATAATTGAATAGCCAAAAACCGATGTCCCAAGTTCAGAAGTGAAGAATCATAGAAGCACTTGGAAAGCTAGAAAGGCGCGTATGAAAGCCAGGAGAGAACAAGAGCAAACGGATCTATCCGAGGAGTTAAAACACACAAAGGATAGACTAGAGCGGTTAGAGGATCTAGCTATTCTAAGCTCACACACTGCGGCAACCCTAGTACCCAAGGAAATAGCAGAGCCCAAAAGTGCAGGATCAGGAGGATCAGTGTTAGCAGAAAAGGTAAATAAGCAGTTAGACGCACTTTAAAAGCTTAAGAAGCTAGACTTAAAAACAACCAAACCCAAGAGCAAAGATGGATGACTTATCCATATGCTGAAATAGAAAAATAGAGGTTGGAAATGTGCCGAAAGATGATTGAAACAGCTCAATCCCTGATAGAAAACCCGCTTGGTAAACCTGCAAGTTGGCATGAAGTACCAGCTCCAACCCCTATCAATCCAACTTTAGAGAAACAAGTAGACACGAAGGAGAGACTCACGAATGCCTCTGAGTCTAGGGAAGAGCCTATGATAGTGCCAAATACAATATATGAGACAAGTGAGGGGTTCCAGCCTAAAACATTGGTAGAAATGGGTAGGGATTGTAACGGTCTAGATGACCTGTGGAATCAAATCCGTGATGCCAACGAAGCTAACATGGTGAGTTACCACATGAATAGCACGAGAAAAGAGAAAAATGAGATCTTACCTCCTATTGAAGAATTTGAGGCAAGATCACAAATGAACTTTGATATACATTCGCAAGGGGGAGACCAGGGATCAATTAGTTCGGGGCACAGCCAACCAGACTCACTAAAAACTCTACCCTCTTACCTAGGAGAGTATGAAGCCAAGTTTAAGGTGAGAGCAATCCCATCTCAAAGACTTTCTTCTAACAGAGTGATGGATTCACGAGGGTTGATTGAGTTATTGTCCACCCCTGTGGCATGCACAATCACATTATCCAAACTCCTGAGGTGTCAAGACAAGGGTAGGACCAGCCCGGGCCAAGGGCCAGGGCCAAGGACCAGGACGGACATGCACTCAAGGGGGTCCCTGTATTTAGAAGGCCAGGGGCCTATATAGGGCATGGTTGGGTGGTGATGAGCATGTTCAGTTCCCCTGTCCTTTCACTGGTATCAGAGCAAGGTGGAGAGGAGGAAGGAGGGTGGAGCCATGACAGGGAGAAAGCATGGTTTTCTTCTCTCTCCCTCTCTCTTGGATTTTCTCTCCCTCTCTCGTTCGTGAACCTTGGCATGGTGGAGCATGGCTTTCTCCAAGGAGGGGGGCATGACCCATGAGGGTGCAAGAGGGTTGCATGGCCGATTGCATGGTGGGAAAGGCCGCTTGCATGGAGGATGATGAGGAAGAGGACCGCGCGAGCACCGTCCCCTGCATACCAAGTCCACCGTCGGTGACTTCAAAGAATCAAATGGCGTTGCTTCCAAACAGGAGCCCCATGCCATTGTCCTGCTTTTTCAACACGCTCGCAAGCCCTGGGGATGACCCCATCGCCCCCTGCGTTCAAGTTTTTCCCTGTGCTGTAGCGACAGCACACCATGGGAGCTTTTATTTCTTTATTTATTTTTTAAAGTAAATTTAACCAACCCCAATTAAGGGTGTTGGCCCACGAGCTATGAAAGCTTTGGACCAGTCCGGGAGATGAACCATGGCAGCCAGATACGCAAGGACACGGATAGCACGAAGGGCAAGTCTGCAACGTTTCAAAGAAGGATGGTAAGCAAATACATCATGAAGTCGACGGCTCATGCCACTTTGCGAATCCATCGGCATGATGTCAGGACATCATGACCATGGAATCAACCTCGTGTTCAGAAGCTGTCAATCACATGCAATCAAAAATTCGGATGCCACTCATGTGGCAACATAAATAACAAGACAACCAGCTTGTCATCGGATTGGAGGATTCATCCAAATGCCACTGATTAAATTTGACATGCAAGGGAGGTTGCTGCCAATTATCATGGAGCAATCACAACAAGGAGATTACGACAAGGATGATGATTATTGGTTGATTCAAGATGAGTTGATTGAGTTAAATTAAGAGTTTGTTATCAAAATTTCCTGTGAGCACGGCTTTTTACAAATCAAAAACACCCAGCAAGGTTGCAATCAACAAGGATATACCCTACCATGGTAAGGACCATGGTTACGGCTATAATAAGTCCTCAAGCACAACTCGAGAGTCAACAAAGATCACAGCAACAAGGTACCCTCTTTCAAGTTTGTTTCTATCAAGTTGATTACCTCATAGTTTCTGTAGGGTGCCAAAGTGTCTCGCAGTACTGTTCAATCAGGTTGTAAACTGGTATTGCAATGAGCAAGGCTCCGTACAAGACTTCTAATGGGCACGGCTTGTGACAATTATCATATGCATTACATATTTGCTGCATATATCATTGAGAAATATCCACATCAAGCACAGTTCGATGACGGTTCAATTTGATGCAAATACGTAGAAAATTTGCAGAGTTTTGGTCTCTCAAGAAGATAGGCACATCCTGTTCCTTGACTTGATGCAAGAGGCATGTTGTTCGGCATGGCCGACTCCTTGTCACTATTTCTAGTCGTTGCCAAAGAATGCTTGTCACACAGTCTTAGCTCATTTCAGTTGAAATTCCTCGACAAGGTCGATTCTTTTTGTCATGCTCTTTGCATGTCAACAACCGCCTCAGTTGGCTATCTGAAAGGCTTCAAGCTATGCATCTTGCATTGAGACTCCCCACGTTTGGCATATGCTATGAGCATACAAACTTGGAAGGAATTTGGTAATTTGCTTGTAGGTTCTTTCATTACATGCCAGATGGATGTATATGATACAAGGGACGTATATATATACACGCGACAACTCTCTCTCGTGTAGCAGACTAGGCCGTGAGCCATTATGGAACGAGTTCTTCTCCATCAAAATTTTAGGATGACTGGTTACAACGGGATAACCAGGTGAGCCTAATTTTAAATTTGTTTGTTTTTCATGTTTTCATTGGAAAATGTTGTCTGTTATGTAAAGCAAAGTGCTTTGACAAATTCACATGAAGCAAGGCTTCTCACGCGTGCCACGATACTGCCCATTCACTTCACATCAAGGGCATTCGCATGCCAGCTTGGGAAACTGTTACCATTGCAATTTGCTCCCATTTTATGTGTGGCAACAACACGTTATGATGCATCGCTCCCAAGGCAGACTCTGCAAGGCACTTATGGTTTCGGCTCTCGTGCTTGAGGCCATTATAGTAGCCAAGGGCTTACAATTCTGCATGCATGGCATGCTAACCGGGTGGTATGAATTCCACCAATTCATGGATTACGCTTCCGCTATCACACTCGCAACTCTGTCAAGGACAGACTAAGTGATGGATTGTTTAAAGTATTTTTTGGTTGCTGTTAACACAACAGCACTAAAAAGAATCCAAAATTTGGACTTGATTCCCAGGCACAGTGCCAATGCCAAGTCATCCTCATATAATCACGACCCCTACAAGGTAGATGGGTCGGAATGAGTTTTATGTTTTTCTATTATCTCTGTCGATGAGAGAGTCATACCAGAACATTGTGGACTACTTATACGATAAGTTGCACGTCAGGCATAAGATGCCTCAGGGCACACAGCTTGGATACACACTCTACAACCTTACGAAACGTTCCTCAGCCCAGCATGCTCTTCTACTCTCTCTCTCTCTCTCTCTCTCTCTCTCTTTAAGGGAATAATGAAAATTTTATAACAAGCTTTTGATACATGTTTTGCTGGTGAGTCCGCCTGAGACAAGGTACTCTAACTCTCAGCTAGAAATTGGGCAAGACGCCATCTAAATTAGTCTTCATCGGTTCCTCGATTGAACACTACTTGTCACAAGGGCTATGAGCCACACACACTGGCTAAGAGTCATTGTCAGATCTTGGGTAAGACCCAACTATTGGTATTCCTTGGACGATTGTTCTCCAACTCGACTAGATCTACCCAGGGGAGTACACATCGACATTAATGGAAAAGCAAGAATCTTGTCATTACGGAGGTTTAGGGTGTCATTTTTGCACTACATGTTTTCAGTGCGACACTAAAGTTGAGTTTTTGATAATCTTCACCTCACAGCAGCTGATCTCTACAAGGAAGTATAGATGCATCACTCAATTGCGACAGCATGGCTATCCACAAGAGCTAAGCAGTTCACTTGTGTGGATTTCTTGCTCTCTCCATGGCACTATGGAGTGTCTAAGGACATATTGTTCTGGGGTACAACCCGGCGGGTGACTGCTACATCACCCCATAGGCATTGTGGATGACAGTTGATTTGCATTGAGGATCACAGTTTGATCTCTCCTAGTTAGACTTTCAAGGAAAGAATTCTGCAATCTACCATGCAGTAGTGGACAAATTCAATTTTTCAAGTTGATTTCAATCATTATGTACACGGTTAACTATGTTGGTTATTGGTACCTCCTAGTTGAGCCGTTTCTACAAAGGGTCTTACCAAAGGGTTTGACTATGTAGATTTTAACCAAAGGGGTTGGATTGCGAAGGCAACACCCACGGTTTCCAATGCAATGTTGTTTATTTTTTCAGGTAGGAGACGTGCTCCTCTCCATTTGAATACGGGTAAGTGAACATTACGTTCAAACCTCCAGGTACGCATCTACTGATTTGGTGTTTCCAAATTTTGTATGCTTTGCTTGTTTTTTTCCAAGACATATAAGTAAGCTTGAATGCTACAGAGCCATGCCAAGGGCATGTCGGCACAAAGTATTTTGAGCCAAGTGTCCAATCTACCTTTCTGCCTTATGCTGTTACGAACCTACTTGTAGGGTTCGATTTGGCACATGTTGTCACATGGGATACAACATGGTCTAGGAACTCAAGGAGTTCGGTTTAGCCAGTGTGGAGCATGATAAAGAGGGTCCCTCTCACTCGCATCACAGAGTGTTTGTAGTTACCTCCACACACAAGTACAACTTGTACTTGAAGGATGTTCTTTTTTACACATCCTTACATGAGACATATTCCACATGTGGAGAATATGAGTCTCTGGACTAACACTGGCGCCATTATTTCAATTACATGTCACGACAAAGTCCCTAGGTGCTGGTCACATCTGTTTTCTATACCATTTTTAGCACGACGTATCAAGAGCAATTCCGTGGCCAAAAATTGTCGGACACTTAGAATGACTTGTTAAGATACAAGTACTGCTAAATAACATTACAGATGGTTGTTTATACATATAGCAAGGCTATAAGTTGTTAATGAAAAAGTTTCATTGTCTGTACTTAGAAGTGATCAATGTTTTACCTTCTATTGCCATTCAGACGTTTCAACAAGGCTTGCAGATTTCAGTTGAAAGTATTTAGTTTCTTTTCAGAACTATTTACATTCTTTTTTAATGTGTGCTACGCGCATCACATTTTGCCATAAGTATTGGAAAGGCTCATTATGGATATACAGGTTCTGGTTAGTTTTTGCTAAATGCATGCACACTAGGTGTTATGGGCCCTAGTGTTTAGCAAAGGCTGATTTGGAATGGCATGCATATTCCTCAGGTTGTTGCTTATGAAGCATTTTGCACTCTATGTGCACTATCTCTATGAGATTACTTTTGAATCTACTAATCACCAATAGAGGTCATGGCTCGGTTTGGGTGTTTGTAGATTTTTCACGTCAACCACGATGGTTATTCCGAACATTGTTGATTCCTCAACAATGTACGCTATTGTGATTCCCCATTTACCAATCGTCTAGGAAGACTGTCTGTAAACCGTGGGGGAAACACACCTCAGTACTGTCAGTATCGAAGGGGATTAACAAATTACAAAGTGTAATCTTGGGCTAAAGGATATGAAAAGTGTGTACATTAGCACCAAGAAATCAAATTCATAAGCATTTATTGCTCTTTTTGGAGTTTACTTACTATCAGTTAACGCATGTTGCGACTAGGTAGTCTCTTCATGTATAACTCAGGTTCTCAACCTTGAACACTTGTTAGGGTACTCTTTTTGGTACACCTGTGTTGTGATAAACTCGTTTACCATGCTCATGAGCATTCTAGATGGAGTCTACACACTACGTTTGAATAGGAATCGATACCATCAGCTGGTTACAAATGGACAACAATATAGAAAATCAAGATGTTATTGAACCTCCTACTAAACCGGGTTCCGCTCAAATGAACCGTTGAATCCATGTGGGATGTTATGGTAGAAAACATTAGTGTTCTTATGAAGATACCATCACTTGTGTTTTCGCGGACGAAAAAGCTTCTCCAAGGGGGAAGTAATGTCAAGACAAGGGTAGGACCAATCCGGGCCAAGGGCCAGGACAGACATGCAGTCAAGGGGGTACCTATATTTAGAAGGCCAGGGGCCTATACAGGGCATGGCTGGGTGGTGACGAGCATGTTCAGTTCCCCTGTCCTTTCATGAGGTTACGACCAAACATGTGGACCATAGTAGGCAAATGCTTAGAAAAATTTGGAGTGAAAGACCCCACCTCGAAGCTTCAAGAAGCAGAGAATTGGACAAGCCTCAACTAAACACTAGGCCTGTACCTTTAAACAAGGTTGGATAATATTGCGAGGGAGAAGATGGAAACACCACGCTACTAGTAGAATTCCAAGGAGTAGTTTCCAAAGCTATTCTTGACAGTGGAGCAGGAGTCGCTATTGCCACCAAGGAAATCTGGAAAAATGTGGAAAACTGGCTTTGAGAGCTACCAGAATGAAATTGCAATTGGCAGATGGATTCATGGAAAAGCCTCTAGGACTCTTAGAAAAAGTAATTGTCACCTCGTGCGGAATCGAGTATGAGCATACATTTGCAATAGTCGATTTTGACAAAAAGAACAATTACAAGATCATCTTGGGAAGACCGTTTATGAGACAATTAAAAATGGTCCAGGATTGGGTTTACGACCACATATACCTCAAACATGGTGAGACTACAACCAAAATACACCAAAAAGACCATAGTTACAAAGATGTGAATTAGACACCAGTGGAAGAGTTTGATTCAGCTACATTGGCAGGTTTCGAACTTTTAGCATGGTTAGGGCAACAAAAAGAGCTATGGATGTGTGGAGCTTCACATTGTGGGAGCAAAAAAAGAGAGGAATGCATCTTAGAAAGAGCTAATGAGGACAAGGATTATATTCCGGGACCTTTTCCTGAAGATGCCTTGGAACCTTTGGAATGGGAACACATACTAGCAACGTTGGATGTTTGTACCATTACAGATAGTCCAACGATGAAATTTTGCGATAAGGATGGCTATGATGTGCTACCCTATTACATGGTAAGCCTTATACGAGGAGGAGATGAGATTGTAGAACCACCAGAACAAGAAGAGTTTTATAACTCCTCTGATCATCTGAAAGTAAATAACGATGCAGATAACGAGTGTTCAAACAGCTCAAGCGAGCGTGGGGAGAAATCAGAGAATATCAGGTTTTATGATTTTTCTAATTAGCACCCTAGACGCCAGGAATGCTATAGGAGAAAACGAGCAAAAAACAAAATGAGAGAGAACCTGATGCCCAAGATAAAAGATAAAACTCACTGTCTAATGCTTGTCAAGGCAGAGGATTGTGTAAAAGACCAAATATCAGGAAGATTCTCGAGAGTGTGAAGGAAATGGATGCAAGAGGAAATAAAACAAGTACGGAAGACTAAAACAGAAACAAAATTAAAAAAATCTCAAAAATCAAAACAAAAAACAACAAAAGATCCAGAGTGGGCCAATTTCATACCAAGAACTAAAACGGTCTTTATGAGAGGTGTGGACTACTGAGGGAGAAAGTGATGGTAAGGAGGAGTCAGAAAAAGGAAACATGAATGTACCATCCCACTATCGGAAATTCACCATCCAGGACAGAAGAATCATAATGACACCACCAGTCAAGGAAAGAACAAACCAGGAATCTTACGATGGGCGGGAAAATGCAAAACGGATAGACCTCGTTGAACCAGGTGAAAAGCTTCAGCCTGTCTATATCGCAACTAATTTAGAGCCTGAAGAAGAAGAACGGCTAACACAGCTTCTCAAGAAGTATAAAGATGTGTTTGCACGGTCCTACAAAGACCTCGAAGGAGTTGATCCATCCATATGCCAACATACAATTCCTTTGAAATCAGATGCCAAACCTAGCAAACAACGTCCTTATACATATAATGACACATTTGCTAAACGAATCAAAGAGGAGATTGACAAGCTGAAGGATGCTGAATTCATCTATGAAATCAAACATGCAGATTGAGTGTCACCCATTGTGGCTGTCCCCAAAGAGAACGAAAAGTTGTGAGTGTGTGTGAACCTCAAAAAGACAAATGCAGCCACCATAAGGGATAATTATCCCTTGCCGATCACAAAACATGTACTTGAGAGGGTGGCTGGAAAACGGACTTATTCCTTTCTAGATGGTTTTTCAGGGTATAATCAACTGGCAATTGCAATAGAGGATCAACATAAAACAGCGTTTTCCACAGA
This sequence comes from Adiantum capillus-veneris, assembly GCF_014529385.1. NCBI lineage: Eukaryota > Viridiplantae > Streptophyta > Polypodiopsida > Polypodiales > Pteridaceae > Adiantum > Adiantum capillus-veneris. The sequence continues at coordinate 18,106,505 of NC_140957.1, read as the reverse complement.
ATGGGAAATATTTGCGTATCGGGTTATGCCTTTCGGCTTAACTAATGCCCCAGCTACCTTTCAAAGGTCAATGACTGATGCGTTCAAACAATACCTGAGAATATTCTTAGAAATATATATGGATTATCCTTGTGTACACTCTCTTCTACGAGAGGAACATATTGACCATTTACAAAAGGTATTTGAGAAGTGCAGAACATATCAAATCTGTCTTAACCTAGAAAAGTGCATTTTTATGGTTAGACAAGGCCGCATCTTAGGACATATTGTCTCAATAAATGGCATAACCACTGACCTAGACAAAATCAAAGTCATAGTAGACTTTCCCAGGCCTACTAATGCGAAACAAGTGCAATCCTTCATGGGACACTGCGGATATTATTGAAGATTCATATATATGTATGCAGTCATTGCACAAACTTTGTATCGTTTATTAGTCAGATTCGACTAGACTGAGGAGTTTGAAACTTCATTCCAAAAGCTGAAGAAAAACCTTGTATCAACAGTGGTACTTAAGGCACCAGATTGGGAAAAGATATTCCATGTTCACATTGGTGCTTTTGCATATGCAATCGAGAGTATTCTGGCTCAACCTAGAGATGGAACAATGGATTTCCCAGTTATTTATGCAAGCCAACAGTTAAACAATGCAGAAAAGAACTACACAACTACTGAAAGAGAGGGGTTAGGAATGATTTATGCTGTAAAGAAATTTCGGTATTATTTGCTCGCAAACAAATTTGTGTTCTTCACAAATCATCAAGCTCTTTTGTATTTGGTAAATAAACCATGCAATACTGGGAGAATTGTACGCTAGTTTATTATATTGCTAGAGTTTGATTTCACAGTGGTGGTCAAAAAGGGTAAAAATCATCTACGAGCAGATCATCTTTCAAGGCTGCACAATGGCCGGGAAGCCCCTGAAGGAGTAGATGATGACATACCTGATGCGTATCTTTTCATTATTGAAATGATACCCAAATGGTCTTAGGAAATTGTTAGCATTCTTTCCTTTGGAGGTAGGTTTGATAACAAAGAAGACAAATCCAAACAGCAAACAGTTTGACAAACAAAAAACTTCCAGTTGATTGCAGGACAACTGTATCATTTAAGATCGGACCAAATTCTACGATAATGTATAAATCCCCAAGAATTCGAGTGTTATCTTGAAGAAGCACATGTCCAGGATTGTGCATTTCATTGTTCAACAATGAAAACACACCAAAGACTGAAACAACTAGGGGTTTATTGGCCAACTATGTATCCTGACATACATGATTATGTTAACAATTGTACTATATGTAGTGCCAAACGACCAGAGGATCACGCGACATTGTTTCAGGTAAACATTGCACTTGCATGGAGTCAATATATTATTGATTTCTTACCACAAGGACGTTTCTTGAAAACATAGCAAGTGCACGGAAAAGGGCTATAGAGTTGGAGGCTCGCGACTATAATTTAATTGGGAACCAACTCTATAAGCAAGGAAAGGACAATCAACTTAGAATCTGTGCAAGTGAAAGTGAATACCTGCTGATTCTAGAACACGCACATGGAGGCATAAGTGGAGGCCATTTTTCAGGCGATAAGACGGCAAAAATTGTCTTAACCGCAGGAATATGGTGGCCTACATTGCATATAGATGCTGAGGAGTTTGTAAAGCGTTGTGACGCATATCAGCGCACCAAAGTGCCAATAAAGAGAGATGAGATGCCACTATGGCCAATGATGGGAGAAAGGGAATTTTCAAAATGGGGCATTGATTTTGTGGGGCCTATTTCACCCCCTGCATATCGCACCCATACCCAATATATCATTGTGGCTACGGACTATCTCACAAAATGGGCGGAATCCAAGGCAACACAAAAAGCAGATGCACAAACCACTGCACAATTTTTGTATGAGAATGTCTTTGTAAGATACGGATTATCAATAGAAATTGTCAGTGATCGAGGAATACATTTTCTTAATGAAGTCATTGAATATCTGCTAGAGGAATTCATGGTCATACATAGAAAATTTTCTCTATATCATCCACAGGCAAATGCACAAGCTGAGGCCACAAATAAAACACTATGCATTGTTTTGACTAAAATTGTATCAGAGTCAAGGACAGACTAGGATTAGCAATTACACTTAACACTATGGGCATACAGGGTAGCATACAAAACATCAATAGGAACAACACCGTACAACATGGTGTTTGGCCTAAATGCTATATTACCCATAGAGTTTTCAATTCCAACTCTACGAGTAGCAAAAAGCTTAGAATGGGCAGGGCGTGAGCTCTCTTCAAGAATAGATGATCTTGAAAAGCTAGATGAACTTCGCTTATGAGCTGTAGCTTCGATCTATGTTAAAAAGAGAAGACAAAAAGGATTTTTTGACAAGCATGTGCACACGAAAGAGTTCAAAACAAGTGATTATGTACTTGTTTATACCTTGGAACAACATGCCAAGACCTATCACAAAGTGGAGCTGTCAAGCTTGCTACATTAGCAGGTGAAGAAATGCCAAATTGGATTTAGTGGGTGTCGACTAAAGAAATATCATTTACCACTAACACAGGATATGCTTCAACAAATCCATCAAGAAAACCAACAGATGAAGGAGAAACAGAGAGTACGAGAAGAGGCCCAAGCAGAAGCAAAAGAACGCATTGCAAAAAGACGGCTTCTACGACAACAACAACAGTGTGGCTCAGACCTTTGCGAATCAATGCTATTCGACTAATGAATTTTGGTGAAGACACAGTGGAGCCAATAATTGCAGTCAAAGTGGGTAGCAATCAAGTTGAATCGACGGCATTTCTTGATTTTGGAGCTCAAGCAAATCTAATCTCTTACAGATTATACAAACAGCTCAAGCAAAAAGGTCAACTACATCCTACTCCACAAGTGCTGGAAAGTAGTACATCACATTCGCTAAAAACAGTGGGCTGGACTATATTGCATGTCCAAGTGCATCAATATATTTACCCACACAAGTTTTATGTGGTTGAGGATGAAAGCACACGACACCCATGTTGTTGGGACAATCTTGGCAAAAAGAGTATAATGTGCACATAGATTGGAATGCGGATGCGGTCAAAATTCAGCATGCACAAGAACAACAAGTGGTAACCGTTGCTCAGCAACCCCGCAAGAACCAGATGGCAGCAACACAACCACTTGACAAAGAGCCAAAAGGATGGGTGCCACTAAAGAACAACATGGCGAACAAACAGAGAACTACCAACCATGTTCACTACAAACATCCAACCAAACAGATCACAGTGAAAAGATCAAAGTTAGCAACACGAGAAAAACAAGTATGGGTGCGGAAGGATATAGATGACATGGTAGACAAACCACAACACAACAACATGAGTCAAAAGGAGAAAAGAGTTCAACCAAAAACCAAGGGAATAAAACAGATATGGATCCCAAAGAAAATGCTCGGCAACAACTTAAGTGCGACTTGTCTTTGGATCCCAAAACCGAAGAAAAACTTGAACTCCCTTCAGTACAAGCAACATCGGTATACAGACACACACTACATATGAAACCAACAAACCGATCTATGTGGGTGCCAATCATCAGCAAAACAATGACAACCGCGGAAGTAGCAATAAACCTACAAAAACCTCCACAACAAAGCTACAAATGGAAAGCAAAACAGACAAGGACTATGGCAATATCCACCACGAAAATTCTCTCCATGGAGACGACTACGGCCATATTGACAATAACGGCAAACCAAGCGACTTTTGCAAGAAAGACGATCAAACAAAGAGCGGTAGAGTTACATCTTTTACTTGCAAAGAAAATATGCCGACCGAATCAACAACAAACAGGAAACCTTGACGGCGAATGCCAATAAACATATTGCTTATACCCTCCTCTTGCACAACATTAATTTTTTCCATGCATTGACCGAGTATGCATTATGTAGGGCCACATTACACGGCCAAGCATTAGCATGATTTTTTAAACCCAGGCACTGCACGTACACCGAGGTGATACCTTGTCATCTGGGAGGACTCCGGCTAGGAGGGGGGGAGGCATTCTCAAATGCGGACCCAATGGCAAAAAGAGCAAAAAAGGGTATGTTTTTCGACTATTTTAAAGGGTTGTAGTTTGATTGCAAAATTTTTTGGACTAACCCAAGTACATATGCCCTTATACAGCATGAATCTACAAGTATATGGGGCCAAACGCCAAATCAAGCCCCTAGGTGTGTGTATATAAGTAAAAATAGCCATTTTTTGAACAAAATATTGAAAAAACGGAGAAATCCGGCCATAAAAATTGTGTGTGAGTGTATGTAGTGTTTTGCGGTGATGTTTTTTATTTATTATGATTTTTGGGAATTTTTTGGGTTTAATTTGCTATTTTCCTTTTAATTTTACTAGTTATCGGCAGAAAAAATTCAAAAATACAAAAAGCAGGTGAAAAACGGTCGTAATGAAAAACAAAAAATATGGGGAAGATCAGTGACTATAGGAAAACTTATGGTACAATGGGGGTGCAATTATGAGAATGGAGCGAAAAGCGTGTTTTGGCCAGATTTTGACCGTAACATCAAATTTCTCGTAAACTGGGCAAATGGAGTCCAAATCGAGAAATTTTTGAGCCTAAACCGCATCTCGCAAGAAGCTGGGAGCACATGTCAAATTTCATGGAAAGTGGTTCGGGGACCCCTATTATGAGAAATTTTCACTTCATTTTAAGCTCATTTCTACTATTGACTTTTGAGAGAGAGCTCTTGCCACCTAGAGTGAACGGGACTTCCAGCAGCTTCTATGACGCGCACGACCACCCGAAAGGCTCCAGACATGAGAGGTAGGCTCACCACCTTGAGCTTTTCGCTCATGTTTGTTGTTTTGTCGCGAAAACTAGCATATGGTTCACACGAGAAGAGGGCAGTAGACACCTACATGTAGAAGTGACCACCTACCAACTAACCCAAAAGCAATGAGACTTCATCGGTGGCTTACCCTAGCATAGGAGACCACTGGATGACCAAAGGCAGTAGAAAACCATCGAGAAAAACCCTAATTCCTAGAGCCCCGCAAGAGGCCACCAAATGGGAAATCGGCGGAAAGGTGCCCAAATGCTTCAAAAACTCATGGGTAGGAGCATCTCGACATGCTCGACAAGTGTATATAGCCCACATGGCCATACGGTGATCTGAAGCGGAACTAAAATTCAGAAACGGCATCAAACACACAAAGCGTCAAATAGCTCTCGCGGCCAAACCGCATGTCTGCTTGCCACCAAACTTCACGAGCGGCTTTCCTAGACCATCAACAACCAAGTCCTATGGTGGTAGACCACCACAAGTCATCGAAGACATGAAAATGCAACCACGGGTGCTTCCAAAGTGACAATTTCCAAATGGAGCTCCGGTGAAGCCAAAGTCGACAAAAACCATATGGCAAGGATCCTCAAAGGACCGTGAAGCTATGGAGACGAACATCAAGAAATTTCATCGCCGAAAAGCACTCCAAAAGTCAGAAAATGGCTCGGAGGCTCTGAAATCCACATAGGGAGTTTCTTTCTATCAATTTGACTTTTTTGTTGAAATAATGCTTAAAAGGGACTCAGGGGGACTCAGGGCAGGCACCAGTAGTACTTCCAATGAAAATTTCATCAGGAGACATCCTACGCGTAGGATGTCTCAAGGCCAAATCTGGGAACCAAACCTAACATTTCGCATCACACACAGCTTTTGAATAGCCTGTACATTCTAGCCACCAAGTTTCATCACATTTGGACAAAAATTGACCTCATATGCATCATGATCAAAAAACGCAAAGTCAGAGCATAAAGGCAATAATGGCCCATAGACCTACCAAAACTTGTCCAAATCAAATGAAACTTGCATAATACACTCATGAGCACATTGCCAAGCTATCTGTGGGGTCATATGTAAAAAATGATGAAATAGACATCCTACGCGTAGGATGTCTAAATAACATTTTTTGCCCTCAGCTTGCATTTCTGAGTTCCAAATCTCTCTATAACACCTTCATAAGCCCATATATCAAGTTTCAAGCCATTCCCATCACATTTGGCCCCCAACACCTCCAAGATGCACTTTTTGAGTCCAAAAACACTACACATGCTCTTATCAACACCAATTCTTGTCCAAATCAAAATCCAAGAGCAGGGCCATGTTCCACATGCCAATAGCTACCCACAGAACCAATTTCAAGTAATTTTGATGAAATAGACCTCCTACGCGTAGGATGTCTCCAACATGATTTTGACCTACTGTGCAAGAACTGACTTCATAGGAGCCATTACCTTGGTGCAAGAAGCTCATATATCAAATTTCAACCCATTTGAATATCATTTTCCACCTGTTGAGGACATCCTACCAATTTGTGAGCCTAAAGCCTGAATCTACCCAAAAATGCACCTTTTGATACCCAAACCCAATTCCAATCACATAGCCATGTTCAACAGGTCAAGGACCACCAGCATGCCAAGTTTCACCAAAAACTGATGAAATAGACATCCTATGCGTAGGATGTCTAAATGATAATTTTTAGCCAGAATGATACTGTGACCACATGCACAGTTTCCCTAGTTCCTTTTAAGTTTTATTTTCAATTTTCAAGTCATTTGGATAGTTAAAACTCGGTTTATCAGCTGATATGGAAAAAAGGCTAACTTCGGACTACTGAGTGCAACAGGATCCATGGCAGCCGCAAAATCACCGGCAAAGAAGAAGAGGATGACAATAAAAGACTACTTGGAAGAAGTAGAGCCATTTGTCATCCCAGAAGGAACCCTGAAGCCAACCAGCACATGGATTCAGGATGATTTTCTAGAGTCCAATGATTTGAATATCTACTAAGGCGTGTTCAAAGATCCTGAAGGAAATGCTATAGAGCTACCCATGATACCACGGGAGCTCAACGAGTTTGTCAGAAGCAAGATGGGAGATTACCTAGAGAAGATAGATCTCCATAACTACTTTGAAGCTTTGCCAGTGGGGATTGACACAAAAGAGTGTGGGAATTTGTAACCACTATCAAAGAAGATGGAGTGGCCAGAGTCACTGATCTGCAAGGCAAGCTAGATACCATGATTGTCATCACAAAGAGGGTGGTGGAAACCGCACTAGACATCTCCAACAAAGGAGATAGTGTGATCAAGAGAAGAGATGAAGTCAAGGTGTACTCCGAAAAGAAGAACAACTACCCTTTTGAAGACATTGCAAACCCAAAAGTGGATATCATGAGCCAGCTCTACAATCAATACTTCCATATGTGTACAAAGCGGCCACAGAAGTACAGAATGCCACTTGGAGCCATTGCTACCACCTTCACGTGGGCAATGCAAAAGAGCAAGCCAAAGGTGATAAATTATGCTGCTTACATCCATGACAACCTCGTGAAGATGGGGAACAAAAATCCCACCTACATTGTACCTGGTGAGCTGATAACAAAAGTGGTTTATGGAGCACTGCATGCCAAGGGAAACTGACCAGAACCTCCTTCACAGAATAGCCACAAGGTTGAAGCGCCGGCTCGAGACCGTGCTAGAAGAGCCGCCAGAGTCGAAGAAGGGAAAGAAAGAAAGTTTACAAGTACAGATCAAAGAGACCAAGTCACAGAAAGCGGCATGGCTAGAAAGATTAATGGAAAGATTCAGAGCTGAAAGAGCAATCAAGGGGGATTCGAACGAGTTGTGGAAACCATCACTAGAAGCCATGTAGGGATCGTCTCGAAGGGTGCACCGAGATAGGTTTGAAGACTACATCAAAAACTTTGAGATCCTAGATGCTACGACAGAGAATATCCCCAATATCCCATTTACAGAAGAAGAAGTGGATGAAGTACGACAACAGCTGTTGGAAGAGCAGGAAGGCCAAGAAAGGGAGAGAAAGACCAAGGCAGACCGGGTCTTCAAGAAGAAGCCAGCAACTCCACCATCAAGCATGGAATCCATCCCACCGCCATCACCACCTCCTCTTAGCCCTCCACAAACCCAACAAAAGGAGGAGCTAGACAAATCTGATGATCAAGAAGACTCCAAGCAAGAGAAGACCAAAGGGGAAGAGCAGAAAGAAGAGTCTAAGCCCAAAGATGAGCAGCCAGAGCCAGAGGAAATAAATTTTAGCGCATTTCTTGATCTACTAGCTGCGGGTTACACTAGAGAAGAGGCAGCTACTGTGATGTTTGAATTGGCAAGCACAAGGCCCAAGGAACATATGCAGAGCCTACGGTTAGTATAACTGAAAGAGATGGCCATTGATACAGTGGACCTACAGCCACTGAACAATGAATGGGATGTGGTGATGCACAAGCTAACCAGGCTCAGGGAAAAATCAATGGCCGTTGAAAGTGAGATTGCTAATCTCAAAACCACTGAAGTTTAGATCAAGGCTGAATTAGACACACTACAAAAACAAAGCCAAGAGCACATAGAGAAACAAACAGAGCTGCAAGCCAGTTTGGCCACGGCATTACAAAGATGCCAGGAGATGGAGCGAGAAAATCGGGCAGTAGATCAAAGACTTCAAATAGCTAAAGAAGAATACAAGAAAATCAGCAAGTCATTGACAGATGCAGAGAGAGAAAGGGACAACCTAACTCTACAACTTGCTGAAGAGTCCAAAGAAGTGGAAACACTGAGGAATGCCAAGGAAAAGGCAGATATTGAGCATGAGGCGAGCCAGGATGAGGTAATAGAGCTGAAAGATCAGATTAAAGTCAAAGATCAAATCATCCAAAGGCTAAGGGCATCTCCTGCCAGAGTCAGAGCTACTAGCTCGACTAACACCACTTTAGAGAATGAGCTTTATGAAGAACAAATGAAAGAGCTCCAAAAGGAGTTAACATTGGAGAAGCGGCAAAGACTGATGCTGGCCGAGGGGTCATTGGTCATGCAAAACCTCCTAAAAGAAGAAAATCAGGCCATGAAGAATGAGTTAGAAGCCATCAAGAGAAATCTCGAGGAGGGGGAGAAAATAAATGCAGATCTAAACGACCTCCTAGTAAACATGGGAGAGCAAGCAGAAGAGGAAAAGAAGACACTTCAGATTCAAATAGAAGAGCTGAGAGGCCAGTAGCAAACGGAAGAGCATCAGTTTAGCACCGGGCCAACATCCATGGAGGGAATTGACATAGAAAATGTGTCAGATCCCGTGGACATTAATTTGCAAGAGGACATCCTGCTAGGACCCTCACAAGAGCCACAAGATCTGACACAAGAAGAAGAAGAGAAGCTGCAAAAGGCCATAGAAGTGGCAGTCAAAGACACAACCAAAGAAGCCTTGGAATGGGAGCAGAGGGTGTTTAAGTCGATGACTATAGAAGATAGATGCCAGTAACCTTCGGCGTGAATGACTACAGCCCTCTCTCCCATATCCTTTGCTAAAATATGAAGCTGCAAAGATCAACAAATGAATAAAAGAGGAGCCAACAGTGCCATTGTACAAAGCAGATATCTCCAAACCTAAAGGAGTCAAGCTGATAGTGGACTCTTAGCCCAGGTGGAGAAAGCCATGGCTGACAAAGTATCCTCAATATCTAATCCATCTGGTAGAGGCACCTAAAGTGATCAGAGATAACCTCAGTTTATGCCCTCTACCAAGGATGAGGACATGGAAGGCCCACGAGGTGTTGCAGAAAACCCAACCCACTTGGCTAAATTACCCGAAGCTACCAGGCTCGAAGGCAGGCGAGAGAATAAGTGAGCAATACATGGTGAAAACCCTAATGGACGCCATCAAATTGTTCACTGGCTTGCCTGACCTATCTTGCATCATGATGAGAAAGATATGTAAAACACTTTTGGCAGTCTTCGAGACCTTCAAACCAGGCCAGCCGACAGACAGTATCTTCTTCTTTCAGGATACATACAGATGTGCATACGATCTGTCAGGTCAGCCTTCTCACGAGGTGATACATACATTGTAACAAAGGATTATGTTTTTGCCATCTTATCACCTCCAGGCCTTTGAAGAAGCCTTCTACATCGGCTTCTTCACAATCAACACAGATATATTCGGCCCGAAGCTAGTGGCTCAACATGCGAGATATGAGTCACTTCTCAAAATGAGAGACAACCTACACTGAAGAAGCAGCTCAACAGCCATGTCGGGGACGACATGACCAAGGAGGGGGGAGTGTTAGCAGCTGGACACACCCTACGAAAAATGACTGCTCGGTGGAATATTATTTTTTGTAACTATTCTTTGAGAAAAACCGACATTTCACCTTTGTAAATGTTGGGGCTTACAGAAGCTTCCAGATTGTCTCCCATTTTTGACATTTAGATTGAATAGATGGTTAAATTGGAATATTAGGGTTTGAGATTGTAAGGTATTTATACCATTTTTGACCTTAATGAAAAAACCTTTGTCATTTTTAAAAAGTTGTGTCTGTGAGTGAGCGTACTATGTATGAGAGAGAGTGAAAGATTCATCTTGACACTACGCGCGCACCGATGGTCGGAATCAAGTGCGGAGAAGTGCGGCGTGTTGCCCCCGACGAGAGCTACGTGCCTATACCTACAGTGCGGGCGTACGGTCTGGTTTTGCGAGCTCGACCTACGAGCTTCATCTAGTGATTCGATGAGCATACGTTATCCGTTTTCGCATTTCAACATACCCACGCATTCGCATTGAGTAGAGCTACACATTAGGCACTTTAGTTTTCGGAAACGACGACCTACCAATTTCGACCAGACATCCTACGTGATTTTTCACCAAGTGTTTAGGGTTGGGATTTTGGTTCATGGACCTTAGGGAGAGTGACCTTTTGGTGTTAGTAGGGTCTCCTTCAAGTTTTGTTGCGTTTCGAGAAAGTTTGATGGGTATTTGGCTCTAGAAAGCGTTGTAGGAAATCTCCTCTTATGCACTCCTTAAGGCTGTAGCTTAGACATTGGGTAAAGACCTCTGTAGGAATTAGTCGAGAGTCGGTCGAGAGTAGGTTGACACCCTATGCTTGCTTCCACGCGCGTGCGGGTCGAGCTTCGTCCTTAGCTGAGAAATCTTGTTAGGTGAGTTCTCGTTGTGCTGACGTCCGTCGTGGCGTATCTGCCAACAGGTATAGATTTTGTTGGACCAATACAACCACCTGCTTATAGAACCCAATCTCAATATATCATTGTAGCTACGGACGATTCAACCAAGTGGGCTGAGGCTAAAGCAACTCAAAATAATGATGCCAGAACCACTGCTGCATTCTTATATGAGAATGTATTCATGAGATATGGACTACCAATAGAGATTGTCAGTGATCGGGGAACTCATTTCCTCAATGAGGTAATCGAGTGCTTAACGAGTTTATGGTCATCCATAACAAATCAGCTCCCTATCACCCACAAGCAAATGGACAATTTGAGCATACGAATAAAATTCTTAGCTCGATTTGACTAAAGCTAATCGAGTTTCATTCATAACAGCTTTAAATTCTACACCCTTTAACCTTGTTTATGGTCTTGATGCCATACTGCCAATATAATTTATATTGCCGACATTAAGGGTAGCATAGAATCTTGAGTGGACTGGACATGAATTGTCAGAAAGACTTCAAGATTTGGAAAAGCTAGATGAGCAAAGGATAACTGTTGTAGCTCATACCTATGCACAAAAGCGGAAACAAAAATAGTTTTTTGATTCCTACTTAATCACAACAAATCTTCAAGAAACAGGCCGTTTATCAATAAAGTGGAGCAGTAAAATTGTTCACCCTAGATTGTGAACCAATGGGTAACTGGATTAGTGGATGTCGTTTAAAGAAATAAAATTTTCCATTAACCAATGAACTGCTAGAAAGAATGCATATAGCCAAGCAAAGGAAGATTAAACGACAGCACGTTATTGATGAAGCCCAAGCGGAAGCTCGGCTTCGGGTACTCAAGGGGAAGGCTCCTCTCAAGAATCAACAGATATTGATTCCCATCAGCACTCTGGAAATAGATGATCGACAATGGGAATTACCTAAAGACACAGTTCTAACAGATGATGACTGGTTAGATGGAATGGACCTACACATCAAAGTACAGCTCAACAATCATAGCACCAATGCTTTGGTCGACACAGGAGCTCGAGTAAATGCAGTCAGTTATTCCAATACAAGAAGGCAACAAGTCAAGCATTGACGGCAGGAATAACGACAATAAAAGGATGCAACAAGAACCCAACCCCAACATTGGGAGTAGTCAACTTGAACGTGAAAGTACATGGATGTTCATGTCCTCATCAGTTTGTATGCTTACCAGATGAACACATGAATGAAACGACTATTCTTGGAATTCCCTGGATGCGAACATACAAAGCAATACCAAATTGGGATAGAAATCAAGTGAAGCTATCACCTAAAGGAGGACAACTCATTGTTCCAATTTCATCAAGCAAGGAGGAATGGAAAAGAAGCAATCAGCAAATCAAACCATGGAGTAGTCAATCTCCTCCATCCCCTCAACAATCAAATGCTACAAGTAGCATGCAAGGATTAAGGCATATTTGGGTACTAAAAGCACAGCTTAAGGATAAACCGATTCAGATGTGGGTGCCTAAAACTTCACCGATAAAACAAAAGAAGGTTCCAAGGGTTAAAACATAGAGACAAGCATCTCCGAGCAAGGAACCCAACATGGAAATGTTTTGGAAGAAAAAGGAGCACTTATCTTCTCCATAAACCGCAAAACCAATCAAGCAATGGCGAGTTAAGTCTCAAAAGACTCCACCACACCATGCAGCACCAAGCCGACCAAGCTACCAATGGCAAGAAAAAGCTCGACAACAATCAAAAGTGCTACCAACAGCTCAAGAAATCAGTGTGCTGAAGCATCCTTATGGTACAATTAAACAGAGAGCACACAAGCTACAAGATTTTCTCTTTGGAAGACATCAGCCGCAAACCTCGACATCAGAAACCCTTGAGTTAATTACTCAAGACCCAGCTCTTGCACAGCATATCGGTTTGAATTGCATTGATCTTCATAGCATGGTAGAGCCAACCACGGCTATGCATAGACACAATTGTTCAACCCATGCACACAGTCGTCCCGGAGTACGCCATCTAGGAGGGGTGGAAGAGCACAAAGTATTAAGTAACTAAGGGCAATGTTTGAAGAGGGAGGAAAAAGTTTGATGTTAACGTATGATTTCTTGCAAAATTACCTAATAATGTCCTTATAATTCATCATCAACGAAAAATTCACTGATAATATCTTCCCGATGAGTGTAAATAGTGTATATACTATAAAAAAATCATAAAAAATAGTCCTTTTTTGGATATTTTTCATCATTTTTATTGATAATGAGACTTAAAAATAGAAAAAATCCAACAAAAAAATAGCAAAGCTGTGTTTTTCAATGGATTTTCTTAATTATTGGATTTTTGCTTTACTTTTTTAGAGCTTTTTTCTATTTTCTTTGATTTTCTTAAATAAATGGGTCAAAAATTAATAATAAATAGTAGGGAAGCTCAGATGGAAATATGGAAGACACGATCGTGATCAGAAAGACAAGGCGAACAAGCACAAAAATTTTCAATGAAATCAAAAGATGAAAGCGAGAAGCTTAAATTAGGCGGCCAGACCTACTTTTGCAAAATTCTTGCAGAATGAGCTACAGGAATCCGATCAGGGAAATTTTTGAGTCTAACATAGATTTCACGGCCTAGTAGGACAAACGAGGAGATCTAGGGAAAATTGGTTCGGGAAGTCTGGGTATAGATATCCAAGGTAGGCTAAAACCACCTCATTTCCACTTGCAGCCTTTGTAGAGAGAGCTTTCGACCTCTTTCATGCGCTTTTTCTGGAGCCCATAGTTGACCATTTTCAGTGCCGTCTCACACGAGACATGAGGGGTAAGTTCTTTACTCGTTAATAATCCATTTTGTATGGCCGGTAGCTAGTCTAAAGCCCTAGAAAAAACCCTAGAAATCGAGCAGTGCACGAAGACCTATGACCTAAAACTGACCATAGCGGCCTGCCAGCTTGACCAAATCAGATGGGATTTGAACCATAGCATGCCCTAACATAATATAACCTTTCTATATCATCAGATGAGCATTCGGCAAGGGTCGAGGGGGCCCCCCCAGTAGAAAAGCTAGGTTTTTGGCAAATGCCAGAATTCCGACCTGACTCCACAGATGGCTTGCTTATGAGGTCCATATACAATGTATATGCTTGGTTTGGTGAAATCCATCAAGCAAAGCCCTCGAAAAGCAGAAAACAGCTCGAAGGTTACGAAGTGTCAAATTCGAATACGGGGTCAAACTGACTCCGAATGGGCCAAAATTGAGAGGTTGCTTCATGACTATGTTGCGGACAAGTCCAAAGCCTCACAGTTGACCAACCAACCCAACAGGCAGTGTAGTCACAAAAAAGCGGTGATTTCAAAGTCGACAAAGCACAAAGCGATTCCGGCATGACCAAACTTGACCAAATTAAATTTAGGACTTGTATGACGGTATGGAATATGTCCAGGTGAAAATTTGTGAGTTTTGCAAAGAAATTGTCATTGTAGTAAATAATCGCAATTATTTACTTTTGCATCAGTTTTGCTTGGAAATTGTCACCTCACCTCACCTATCATGTGCACACCTATTACATGCCAAAAATCAAGTATGAGCCAAAATGACCATCCATTACTTGGAAAATTGTCAAAAAAACGCAAAGAAGTCTTTGCAAGCCACATTTTGGGTTATGGATCACATTTCTTGATCCAAATCACCTTATATCTCATGTACAGGGTCTATACAATGCCTAGAACCAATTTGTACAAAAAAAATATCAATTTTGGTAAAAAAGTTAATAATCGCGGTTATTTTCGAAATTGGGGAGTTTTGATATTTTGCCATCATACATCCAAAGTACATAATGTGTTGAGCCCACAAGCCAAATTTGAACCAATTTGGAGCCCAAAATCTCAAATGGCCTTTATATCTACTGTTTCAGAGACCTAAAGCCAAAATCTGGTACCATTTCCAACCTATGCATCCAAATGAGCCCATATTTCACTCAGAGCATGTATTTGGTATATACTTACTTCAAGCCAATGAAGCCAAGTTTGCAAAAAGTTGAAAAATTTCCTCAGCTGTAAATAATTGCGATTATTTACTTTGGTTGCAAATATTTATTTTGACTTCACAATTTTGTTCCTTGCAAGTTTTTATGCATCTTTGCTTGTTCAGAAATTGATTTGAAGCAAATTGAACCAAAATTGTCAACATTTTAGCCTAAAGGACATTTCAGAGAAAATTCCGACAAATCTGCAAGTAGGAGAGGGCTAAGAAGAAGCTCAACCAAAAGGAGAAACTAGAGGAACTGCTCGCTTATCAACTAGACCCCGAGTCAGTCAAAGCAGCCAAGGCATCATACCTCTCCAGAGAACAACTAGAAGAGCACCACACTACGGTCCTCATTAGCAGATTTAAGAGTGAAGAGGTGAATCGGCTGGAGTTGCAACTCCTGCCCAAGGAAGTCAATGATTTAGCCGCCAAGCCGAAAACCAAAGAAGCTAACCGCAGGCTAGGACTCAGGGATTTCTACGAACAAGAGCCTTGCGGAGTGGATTTTCAGAAGGCTTACGAGCTTCTATCCACAATTAAAGAACATGGAACTGCATAGATATCTGACACCCAAGGAAACAAGGTCGAAGTGGTCATCACTAAAGAGATAGTGACAGAGGCACTCAGCCTGCCCACAGAAGGAATGACCATATGAGCAAGGGACACGAAAACAGAAGAAACATTTACGAAAGAGACAGCCACGGCTACCTTCATCGATTAAATTCACAAACAAGTGGAAGAGCTAGCCTGCTTGTACTACCAGTACTTCCATTTCTTGGCAAAAAGGCCACCAAGGTACACTATGCCAAATCACGCCATGGCCACCACATTCAATTAAGTTCTCAAGTCGACAACAAGGCAACCAGTGGACCATGCGCAGTACGTCCTGACCACTTTGAAGGGCACCAAGAAAGAAGACAAAATCACTTACTTAGGTGCGCCAAAGGTCTTGACGAGGATAGCATACCATGCCATTGGCATGGCCGAAAATTTACCACCTGCTCTTGACCAGAACACTTGGATATTGGCAGCACAACCCTCTCCGAGAGCTACAAGGTCGGGAAAAAGATCTTATAAATCCAATGAAGAATCAGCTGACAGCTCGCCGGAAAGGCACAGTAGTGAGAGCTCTGACAACGAGGAAAAGAGAGCTCATAGAGAAGAAATGAAAAGAAATTTTTGGCCGCACACCAAGAAGAGCCAGTCCAAAAGCAAGCACGCTTTGAAAGAGAGAAACGGGCCTACGAGCACAGTAGACAAACACAAGGGAAGGACCCAGAGAAATGGGTGCTTGTTGGACTTAAAGGCCCTAGAACAAAGCATCACACAAGAAAAGAGGTTGAAGATCCGACAGAGAGATTGGAAAGAATGTACCAAGAAGCCAAATCCCTCAAGCTGAAGGAAGCAGATGACACGGCAAGGAATGTCGAGGAGGTGAAAGAACAAAGGAAAGCCAAGGAGACAGCTAGAGCAGAAGCCCAAGAACAAAGCTTTGGATCTCCCAGACCTACCTCCCGCCTACCAAACAACAGGAACACCCCATGCCAAGCCCATCACCATCACCGACAGGCAAAGAGTCCAATAAAGAAGCAGAGCCAGAGAAAACCAATGAATCTGAATCCAACAAAGAAACAGAATCTACACAAGAGGCGGACCAGCAAGAGAAAGAGAAAGATAAAGAAGCAGAGCCAGAAAAAGAGGCTACCACTACACAAGAGAAAGAACTCGAGCTAGAGAAGGAAGAAAGGCTGACACTAGAAGTGACAACAGAAACTAAGCAAGCACCCTCCACTGCAGCACAGTAAGAGAAGGATGAAACACCTTCTACTTCCCCTCAGCCAGAAACCGCTAAGGCAACAAGGCCTCAGGATGATGAAGCAAAAGACCAACCATCTACCTCCACACAAGAACAACCAGCAGCTACGACGCAGCAGAAAGACAGACATGACGCTGCAGGCACATCTCAGCTGGCAAGACATGATGATTGGCAGTCCAACGACGAGGTAATAGTACAAGTAAATGAATATGCACGGTCGATACAAGAAATGACGGAGATACTCCGTTCTGCAGCACTAAGCTGCAGCACAAAGGCCAAAGAGCTTGAGATGGTGATCTACGCTCTCCAAGGAGAGTTAGAAGACAGGATGATTGTCATCACCGATCTTGAAAGGCAGGTGCAGGAGATGAAGGCAGAAGTTGAACATCACCAGCTAGCTAGGGATAGAAAGCAAAAAGAAATGAAGGAATTAGATGATTTGCTCACCAAATTATCTGATGCCTACAAAGCAAAAGACGAGTAGCTGACAGAAGTTACGAATGAACTTCTTACGACATCTCTGTCAACTCAAAAAATTCAGGTGCAATTAGATGTTGCCAATGCTTCTCTGCAGTACTTTGAATAGTGGATCAATGATCAGGCAATCTTCTTAGGACAAATAAGAGAAAATCCAGCCGGGGCCTCGATCAAAGGGACTGACGAAGTATACAAGGCACTCAAAAAGAAGAACAAATATATGGAGTTGGAATTAAAGCTGGAACAATCACAGCGCAGGGACGTGGCACTGATGCGGGTTCAGAGAGAAGAAGAGCTCCTAAAGGAAATAGTAGAGCTCAAGAGAGTTAACCAACTCCTCAGAGATGGAAAACCAAACACGTAGAAAGAGGCAGGCACTTCAGAGCTGCCACAGATAGACATACCCTCGGTCTCATTTACTAAGTTTGAAACACACTCCACAGCAGAGCTGAGTGGTGAAGAGGATTTCCAGATTCACATCACAGATGCAGACACAATGCCAATGGTCCAACTGTCAAAAGCTGAAGAAGATACACTGAAAGAGAAGATCACCCCATACCTGGATGAGCAGTGGAAAGATGCAATGGATTGGGAGTTGAGAGTTTTACACTCTGTCAATGTCACTCAACTCACTCCCGATCAAATCAATGTGCAATGGCATTAACAATCCCTACCATACCCTCTCATTAAAGTGGAATTACTGCAGGTGAAAGAGAGACTGTACAAAGATATGCAAGAAGATGGCACAGATAAAGACCACCCAAAGTGGAGGTTAAGCTGGTTGAACAAGAATCTGAGATACCTGATTCTGTTCACAAGAGCATCTGCAACCCTTCGAAGAGATCCAACTTTTTGTCCTGTACCCAGAGTAAGGACATGGCAAGAGCATGAAGCACTGACAAAGAAAAGGCCAACTTGTCTTAACTACCCCAGACTGCCAGTTCCAGAGAGAGGACAAGCGACAGAGGAATACATGGTGAAAACCCTAACGGGCGCCATGTCTTTCTTCAAGATTCTACCAGATCTCCTTGCGCCATGTTACATAAGATCTGCAGAATGTTGCTCACATGCATCCAAGTTTTTAATGAGTCTGAGAAAACAGGAGTCCCATGGATATCATTTTTAGAAGCTAACAAAGGCTTATGCTACGATCTGAGTGGGCAACCTTCGAAAGAAGTCCTTTACGGCTTCTATGCCAGATGTATGTTCTTGCCATCGAATAATATGTTGTCCTTTGAAGAAGCTTTCTACACTAGATTCTTTACCTGGCGAACAAAGATATTTGCACTGATGATCAGAAACCTTACATCCAGGTTTGTAGGCTACTCAGTGGTGGAGCTGAAGAATAAAGTGACCATGCAATTTCTGCAAGTGCCCGACAAAGAAAGAAAAATTAGATACCAGAAGGCACTGGATGCGCTTAAAGACCGCATCGCCAGCCGTCAATCCAAAGACTATTTCAACCCCATAAAGTTGTGTCAAGGGACGACACAGGCGAGGAGGGGGGAATTTTAGCATCAAGCTAACACGGACACCATTTTTCAGAGTTCTCTTTGTAAAATATTTATTATTTTGATAAATTGGGAATATTGTAACTCCTATTTTCTCAGATAAACTCTGTAATTAATGAGCTGGGGCTACAAGCTTCCAAATTGTATCAGTTAGTCATTACCCAGCTTTGGTAGAACTCCAAATTATTAGTTTTGACCACCCAAAATCCTTGGCTAAGGTATAAAAGTCAATTTTCTACTCCCTCCCCAGTTGACACATTGCGATTGTGTTTGTTGCATTGCAACCGGAGGTAAGAGCTCTATGCATTAACGTAAGCAGTTCACAGTATTTCGTAGCTTTTGGCGTCGCCGACCCGCGGCCTAATTTCATCATAACTAGGAATGTACACTTTCAAATCAAAAACTAAGCATAGCCCACCTGGGGTATTGGGACATCATTGCTAAGCATTTAGATGCATTCTGGGTCGAAAAAGACTAGGTCAAAAATCCACTGTTGTTAATAATCGCGATTTTGGAACTTGACCTAAAGTGGGGTTTGAGACCATAAGCATGTGTGCTTAGGTCTTATAAACTTGTCCTAGAAGTTTTGTTACGTTTGGATGCCATTTGATGCTATAACGGATGTGATTTGTTTGCCGATGAACGATTGGCTTTTGGTGATTTCAATCACTTGAGTGTAGCCTGAGTTAGATGCAAGTTGTTTGTTGTTTTCCAAGATATTGACACCCTCTTGTAGCCTCTATGCACTAGTCGAGTCAGCTTCGTCCCATGGTTTGACAAATTAATTGTGATTCTCACTAATACTCCAATAAGATAGGATGGTGAGGTTAGACATGTGTCCCAGCCTCAAACTATGGCACAGCTTGGATTTGGGATTAACTTACAAAATGTCATTGATTGATGATAGTGATGTTGCTTGTATTTTGAATTCTGACCTCATTTGCCCATGATCTTCAGGAAGATTAGTTTAGCAAGGATATCCTGTGATTCCAATACTTCATGCAATTGCAACCCACCCCTTAATGACCACAAATCAACTTCATGGATTGAAACTCTATGATGGATCTATTTTTTGTGGCGTAAGCATATGCATATGATTCTTTTTTCTTTCCTTGGAATGATTGTTGACGGCGGAACATAGAAGAAGTTTCTTCAACTTGTTGTATCATTATTTTTAAAGCGGAATGACATTTTGTGTAATATTTGAGTAGCCAATAGACTTTGTGGGAACAAGCCTCTAGGGAGGAATTGTATAGAAGCTAAATTTTGTAACCCTTAGCCCAACTTTTGAATTAATTAAATCGGTAGTTTACTGTGTGTTGTGTGTGTGTGTGTGTGTGTGTGTGTGTGTGTGTGTGTGTGAGAGAGAGAGAGAGAGAGAGAGAGAGAGAGAGAGGGAGTGTGATTTCTTCTCTTTCCTACACGCCCTACGGAAGGTCCATTGCAAAAGAGACACCATCAACGTGGTAGAAACAGCAAGGGATTATAACTTGCACAAAATTGGTTTAATTTTCAATTTGGAAGCTTCTGAGAGTTACTTGCATGGTAGAGAATATTAGGAGAAGAAATATTCTTATTTTGGCAAGAGAGACATTATACGTGTATAATGTCTAAGGGCCATAATTAGAGCTTATTTGATTAAATTAAGCCTACCAGAGTGTTCCACTTAACTCTAACAACCCATTTTACCAGTCAAATCAGTGAGAAGAACATACACAGGGACCCAACCCTTCTCAAAACAAACTTTGGATGGGAAGTACTCGCATGGTCTTACTAATCAATACTGAATGTTACTAAAGTGAGAATTACTATTGACAAAAATTTGCTGAGTCTAAAGTTTGTATAGATAGCTAGCAACAGGGCCCATCAAGTCAAGACCAATCAGGAGTGCAATCAGTCAACCAACAGAAAATAGGTAGAGTAAGGAACGACAGAGTGAACTTTTAAGGTAAAAGGTCTAGATTAATAGTGGTGTCTTAAGGAATGAATGTATATAAGATCAGGGAGAAACCTCCAAGAGACCAAATATCACAAGGAGACTAGGTCAACTTAGTGTCTACCAAGGAGAATGTGGCCCAAGCAAGAATAGATCCACTATCACGAATCATAGAAGACAGTAGTGGGATTGACACCTCTTCTGAACAATCTTTTTACCTCATGGCTGACCAAAAGACCGCGGTTAATCGACCAAGCCAAGTAGGAGGAGGTAGCACCTCTAAGAACCCTCCTCGGACAATAAGGTTTACAACCCTTTACTTAGAAGGACCAAATGCCCATGGGGCTCTGGTATATGTTGATGAAAGGGGACCAAAAAGCATATCCAACAGACCTCGCTGCCACTCAAGGATTAAACCCTACCCCTAGTAAATCTACCAATCCCTTTGAGGAAATAGAGGATACGGCCAGATTTCCAATTCGGCAAGCTAGAACGATAGAAACGCTAAATTCTCCTTCTTATCTCAATCCAAATCTTGAAACATTGCAATCATGGTTGACCCACAGTGACAAGGGAACAAGAGTTCTATAGAGGAGAAGTCACTATTACAAACGGATCATATGTGACCCCTATAGTCTCTCCCATGGCCACTTACTCTTATTCTTATCCCAAGGAGAGCAAGGGACAAACAATGATGCCGACCACAACAAGATTCCCCTATATGGAGAGAATCAAAATGGAAAGAAGATTTGTAAATGAACCACCTATTGAAAGGTCATAGAGGATATGGGATGGAAGAAGCAGTTGACAGAAGATTGAGACATGAACGAGACCCTGTGAGGGGAGAAGGGCACGGAGATTCTACAGTTAGTCCAATAGATCATAGACGTGTTAGACCTTCTCAAGTCTAGAAATGGGTCCACAAGAGGTATTCAGGAGAGGAGACCGTAGAGATCACCTGGCAACGTTCTTGAGAGTGATCCGAGCAAAAGAGGTTAGAGACTTTGATACACAATTTGCTAGATTTGGACTCACCTTAGAGGAGGATGCCGCCACGTGGTTTGATTCTGTTGAAAGACAAGATTCTGAGACCATCCAAGAAGTTTTTGATGAATTTGTGGAGGAATTATCTCAAAGAGGGATAGCCCACAATATTGTCTCTCAAATCCACAAAAGTTCAAGCAGAAGGAGGGGGAATCTATCAGAAAGGCAGCCCTACGATTGAAACAATATGTGAAATTATGTCCAATGGAAGAATTATCTACTCAATCCAAACTCATGTTGATATTTATCCAAGGCTTAAGAAAATCAGCACTCTAAATGAGTTAACCAAAGAGGCTTTATTCTTGGTAGATAATTGTGCAATCTACAAGAATGGAGATCAAAGAGACAGTTATGATGATTTGTCATCTCAACAAAGTGGAACTAAGCTTGTGAAATCAGCACAAGTCAAATGAACCGAAGGTAAATCAAGAGCAACTCATAGAGGAGGTGTTGAAGAGGATTAGCTCATTTGCCAAGGCACATGCTAAGCAACAAAAGTGGTGCACCATCGAACAGAAATGGATGAATCATGTGACTGAGGAATGCTACTACAATAATGGCTATTTAGATAACACAATATGTTCCGCAACCGCAGGTAGCACCACCTCAAGTACCACCAATACCTAGATATACGTCATGGAATTTTCCAGTGAGGCATGCTTTTCCATGCATGGGAACCCCCCCATATTTGTTTTCTCTTTTACCAAAAATACTTCCTATTATATAAGTTACTTTTGATTTTTTCTTCTCTTTTTCACTAACGTTTTAGCCTTTATTAAATAAATAATACTTATGCTAATCAATCACGATGTAGCATAATAAGTAAGCTTTCTTTGTTGATCTCTCTTTTGACCTTAAATATTAAATATATATATTTTCTAGTATTTTCTAATATATTTTTTCATGTATATATATTATTCCACTCTACCAAATATTTTATTCACTGGTTTTCATTTTCAAACCTCAACCCCACTTTCAAATTTCAATAATACCTCCATCTAAATGATTGCCAATCTTTTCAACACTCTAGGTCATGTTTTCATACACATGAAGGAGCTTACACTTGAAGGCAAGAGAGAAGTCTGCTCAAAGGGGACCACCAAAAGACTTTTGCAGCCACAAATAATACATTATTTGGCTGAATTTTTTTAAGTAAAAAAGAACCCCGAATCTGAAGGAGCGTTCAACATGAAAGATGTAGCTCGTGATCTCAACTTTTAGCTCAATTTTTTTCAGAATTTTTGGAGTTATGAACACGGAGATATGATTTTTGTAGTGGACCCCAGTTTTCTCGTGTAATGGTGACACAGGCCATCCCCACTTTTCTTCCTTCTAGAATGGCTATGGTTCTACAAGTCTTCAAGCATGATTACAAGAGACAAGGCTCTTTTAATGAGGTCTTGGCTAGTCTAGAGTAATTCTATCACCATTTTTGGAGGACCCATCCTCATCAACAAATATCCACCTTCGACAACCTCTCTTATAATTTTCTTACGTCTATCTTCTCTCCCTAATAAGCTTATGTCTATCCAAAGCTAGACTATTGTAAATATTTCCTATCCTCTACATCCTACCAACATTCTCTCTTCTTCTCTCTCTATTGACTCTGGTATTTCAAATAATGAGGAGACAAGATGGGAGCCACAGTCACATGCACCCCATTTTCCTAGTCACCAAAGTGGGACACTCGCCTCAAATAGAAATATTGCTAAATCCTTCCCTCCTTCCCTATATAAGGAGGCCATGAGAGCTCACTTGGGAGAGGGAACACACACACACACACACACACACCTATCCATACACACTCTTGTGCTACATGCTTGTAGCATGAACCCTAATCACATAATCACAACACCATCATCATCACCATCACCATGCACAAAAGATGAGCACCACACCTCCACACCACTTGTAATTAAGGGTTGAAGGCACAATTTCAAGAAGAAGAAGGGTGTACACACTCATGATATTCCTCGCCATCAACTCCCATCTCTCCATTATGCCTCCTACGATCTTGTTCCCTTCTCATTTTCCTGCCATACGCTACCTATTGTATTCATCTTTTGCAAGCAATCAACACACTCCATCTTGGTGCCATACTTTGTGTCGCTTTGGATACATCTCATTGTGAGTATGGTATATGCTTGTTCCTTGCCATTTTTTTTCTGCTTATGTTAAGGTGTGCGGATTTGCCACCACACACACACACTTCTCTCCCTCTCATATTCCTATCATCTTGCTACTTCCATCTTAAGGTGTGCGGATTCGCCACCTTTTGTATGAGAAGTGAGCATACTTGCATGTATCCCTGACCTCGTTATCTTCCTTACTACATGCACGCGTAGCGAGCCCATTCTCACTCACTCACCACTCCTCTCACCTTATTCTCCGACCACCCCATTCCACATTTGGGCGTGGATCTTGAAATTGTTTTCCATGCATGCTTCATTGTGTATATGTATGCGTCCTAGCCGCATATCTTGCTAGGTGGTGCCCCTATTGTGTATTCCCCATGATGAGGCCATTGTGCATAGTCTTGGTGTAGAGGCCACCGGGTCTATTTTTTCACTTCCGCCTCTCATTTGGTGCCCCCACTGAGGAGGACTCTTGAAACCCTTCAGTTTACAAGACTGAAAACCCTAAACTATTGTGAATGGATGAATGAGTATGAAGGATTTTCTAACTGGACGACAGAAGAAGAAGAGCTCCAAGCACAACTAGACGAACTCCGCATCTCCATCGAAGCTCGAGTGCCAGGCGTAACGGTAATCGATTTGAAGTGGGAGAGTCAACCAACGCGCCAAACCCAGTGGATATACATAGGCCAAGTGCCAAGAAGAAGAAGGAGAAGGTGGAAACCATGTCCGCAACCTACAACCAACCAACAACAACAAAATGGAAGGAGCTCTGCACAATAGAGAATCAACACTATTCTACTTTGAGAATCGGGTAACTCAAGTCACCGAGGTAATTATCATAGTCAGTTTTCAAGTCGCACCTGATGCTGCAACACAGATAACAGAAGCATTGGCTCACACTCTCACTAGAGAAACTAGGGATCTACTGAGTTTGTTTCATGAAAGAACACCACCCTCTCCTATAAGCTTGGACCGTGACTAAGCACCTCTAAGCTTCACATGAATCAGGACAACCTACTTCAAGATAGATCACACATACCAACACGTGTACGCTCAATCAAGGTAATATTGGACTTGAAGATTCACTACCAGCACGTCATTGACACCATGCTGGGTGGGGAGCGGTTTTTTGAGGTTCTTGCATCAGATCAGCCATTTGTTTTACCTTTGGTACAAGGCAATGTACCGTTTGAAGTTTTAATCTATGTCCTAGTATAATAGGGTATACACGCCTCCTTGTAAAGAAGAAAAAAAATTTGCAAGTTAAGAAGTGTGTCTTTCTAGCTCTCTCTCAGTAATCATGGCAAGTGTAGCATTTCCAACCTTTACTGGTAAGGTGGGCGAGGATGCTGCAGACTTTCTGGACAACTTGGAAATAGCATGTGTCATCTCTGCGAGAGATGATGATGCTTCGCGCTTGCGCATCTTTCCACTTCTAATGAAGGTGGAGGCAAGATCATGGTACAATGCCTTGGCACAAGAAACCAAGGAACGGTGGGACTTATTAAGGGCAGCCTTTGTCAAGCATTTTGGAGAGGGCACAACATCAGAGAAGCTATGGCAATTGTTGACAGAGT
Organism: Adiantum capillus-veneris; assembly: GCF_014529385.1. Lineage (NCBI taxonomy): Eukaryota > Viridiplantae > Streptophyta > Polypodiopsida > Polypodiales > Pteridaceae > Adiantum > Adiantum capillus-veneris. The sequence continues at coordinate 18,080,978 of NC_140957.1, read as the reverse complement.
TGAAGCAGGGCAGTATGCTGGAATACGCATCATATGAGTCAAAGTTTGTAGATTTATGGGGGCGATGGGTTGCATTGCTAAGAGAGGATGAGGGGGCACCTGATTTCCTAAAGAAGGATAGGTTTGTGGCTGGGTTATGGCCAACTCTTAAAGAGAAGGTGAAGGGAAGGTTTCCTGCTACGTATGAGCTAGCAGTTGAAGTGGCCCGCCTTAAAGACAAGAAGTTGCGCCTACAAGCCAGGAATATCGATGGAGAGGAAGCCGTTAGGACCCCACCACCTCTAGCACCACCTACAACAATCGCCAAGAGGATTCAACCACAAGAACCAATTGAAGATCAGCAAGACCTGCTCAACCGAATCACCAATCAACTTGAGAATCTCTCAGTCCATTTGATACAACAAGGGCATGCACACAATCGCAACCAAGAGCAAGGGAGAGGACAACGAAGGAAAAACCAAGAATACCACTGCTACAATTGTGGGGAGGATGGTCATGGCATATACTACTGTCCACAACCAAGGAGGCAGAATTTCAACAGAGGAGCCAGACAAAACCAGGTTTCACCACCAAGAGCAAGACCACCGCCACCGAGGGCACCACGACAAGCACCACCCGTGCAAATCTTACAACCACCGATTCAACCACAACCACCACCACCACCACCACAAATTCTCATTCCACCCTTACCCCCATCACCAGTTGGCAATCAAACAGTAAGCGTCATCAGTCTTGAAGGTAAGGGAAAGGAGAAAGTGGAGGAGGATAAGACCAAGGTTAAAGGAGTAGATGCCATTGGGGTAAAACGCGCTAGGCATGGTGAATCTTCTCAAAAGGAAGAAAAGATGAAGAATAAAGGGGAATCTAGCAAAAAGCCGTCCAAGTCACGACGTAAAATTGACATTGTAGATTTCTCTTTGGGTGAATGTTCTAAACCATATGATTTGGTTCAAGATGTTTCTGTGCAGGGCCCAAAAATCACCTGGCCCCAGTTACTCCACCTAGCACCTAGGGTGAGGAGACAATGGACAAAGATGGTTAACACGAGGCGACCAAAGCCAAAGATAGCTGGGGCTATCTCCGGGAGGAATCTAGACGACATACTACTAGTGATGGATGCTTACATCAAAGGGCAACACATCTCCAATATCTACATCGATGGTGGCGCACAAATATGCGTCATGAGTGAAAAAATGATGCACCGTTTGGGTTTAGAGGTGAGTCGGCCGGCACCTTGCCGAGCCAAAATGGCAAATAATTTAAAAGTTCAATGTGTTGGTGTCATAAATGCAGTTAGGATAAAGTCATTCAACACCGAGGTAGATGTGGACATCTTTGTCATGCCACACAAAGGGGAGGGCTATCCTATCATTCTAGGGAGGCCTTGGCTTATGGCTATGAGAGCTAAGCAAGACTGGGACACCGGCATAATCCAGATGAAGGATGCAAAAGGGAGGCCAATACTTTACGACATGAAGAAAGGTCGGCAATGCGACATGGATCTAGAAACCTCTATGGATGAGTTTTCTAGTGGTGACTCTTCAACCACTTCAGAGGAGGAGTCAACAGGGAGTGAAGGAAGTGATAGCTCCATTGAGGTAATGGGCCTCACATTCAACCACAACAAGGTGGACCCTTCAAATTTGCAACCACATGTGAAAGTGGTGAAGACACTTCAACTACCCCTATGGCACGAGATTGGTGAAAGACTCATGCAGAGAAATGCAATTGAGGTCTACTGGCACTTTAGGTTTTCCTTTCTAACTATGAACATTGTGTGTAACATTAATTTGGGAAGCTCTTTAAGTTGGGTTGCGACAAGAGTGGAAGGATTGACATCAACTACCAGTGGAATCAATCTAGGACACACCAATCAAGGAAGAATGGTTTTGCATACTAGTGGTAACATGGAGTCATTTTTAAAAATGTGGTTTGCAGTTTATCTTTTGTACATGGTGGGCTCTCTTGTGCAACAGGCATCAACCATGCAATCTATCCATGTGGGCAACAGGTCTCTATCAATTTGGCATGAAGAAGGAAAACATGCAAGATATGAGGATTATGGTTTCTTACTCCCTTTTGGCTATGTGTCTGGACGAGGAAGCCATGCATGGTCCCGCTTTGGAATACTTTCAAGGAATGATCAAGTTCTTTCCATACCTTATATCACTTATGCAAGAGTAAATTCTTGTGCAGCTTGTGGACTCAAGAATCATTATAAGTGTGATCTTCTAATGAGGACAGTATTGCATACAATGGATTTACGCTTAGTATGGGACCCAGGTGGACACCAAAAAGAACTTTGGGGAGCCTCATGCTTCCAAGGGATCCATTATTCCCTACAAGGATCTACCAGCCACCAAGGAGAAATCCTACTCTATTTCAACATGCTCACGAACAGAGCTAGAGGCATGAATACCTCTAGCCTTAGGGGGAGGGCTAATGAGGCATGCTTTTCCATGCATGGGAACCCCCCCATATTTTTTTTCTCTTTTACCAAAAATACTTCCTATTATATAAGTTACTTTTGATTTTTTCTTCCCTTTTTCACTAACGTTTTAGCCTTTATTAAATAAATAATACTTATGCTAATCAATCACGATGTAGCATAATAAGTAAGCTTTCTTTGTTGATCTCTCTTTTGACCTTAAATATTAAATATATATATTTTCTAGTATTTTCTAATATATTTTTTCATGTATATATATTATTCCACTCTACCAAATATTTTATTCACTAGTTTTCATTTTCAAACCTCAACCCCACTTTCAAATTTCAATAATACCTCCATCTAGATGATTGCCAATCTTTTCAACACTCTAGGTCATGTTTTCATACACATGAAGGAGCTTACACTTGAAGGCAAGAGAGAAGTCCGCTCAAAGGGGACCACCAAAAGACTTTTGCAGCCACAAATAATATATTATTTGGCTGAATTTTTTTAAGTAAATAAGAACCCCGAATCTGAAGGAGCGTTCAACATGAAAGATGTAGCTCGTGATCTCAACTTTTAGCTCAATTTTTTTCAGAATTTTTGGAGTTATGAACACGGAGATATGATTTTTGTAGTGGACCCCAGTTTTCTCGTGTAATGGTGACACAGGCCATCCCCACTTTTCTTCCTTCTAGAATGGCTATGGTTCTACAAGTCTTCAAGCATGATTACAAGAGACAAGGCTCTTTTAATGAGGTCTTGGCTAGTCTAGAGTAATTCTATCACCATTTTTGGAGGACCCATCCTCATCAACAAATATCCACCTTCGACAACCTCTCTTATAATTTTCTTACGTCTATCTTCTCTCCCTAATAAGCTTATGTCTATCCAAAGCTAGACTATTGTAAATATTTCCTATCCTCTACATCCTACCGACATTCTCTCTTCTTCTCTCTCTATTGACTCTGGTATTTCAAATAATGAGGAGACAAGATGGGAGCCACAGTCACATGCACCCCATTTTCCTAGTCACCAAAGTGGGACACTCGCCTCAAATAGAAATATTGCTAAATCCTTCCCTCCTTCCCTATATAAGGAGGCCATGAGAGCTCACTTGGGAGAGGGAACACACACACACACACACACACACACACACCTATCCATACACACTCTTGTGCTACATGCTTGTAGCATGAACCCTAATCACATAATCACAACACCATCATCATCACCATCACCATGCACAAAAGATGAGCACCACACCTCCACACCACTTGTAATTAAGGGTTGAAGGCACAATTTCAAGAAGAAGAAGGGTGTACACACTCATGATATTCCTCGCCATCAACTCCCATCTCTCCATTATGCCTCCTACGATCTTGTTCCCTTCTCATTTTCCTGCCATACGCTACCTATTGTATTCATCTTTTGCAAGCAATCAACACACTCCATCTTGGTGCCATACTTTGTGTCGCTTTGGATACATCTCATTGTGAGTATGGTATATGCTTGTTCCTTGCCATTTTTTTTCTGCTTATGTTAAGGTGTGCGGATTTGCCACCACACACACACACTTCTCTCCCTCTCATATTCCTATCATCTTGCTACTTCCATCTTAAGGTGTGCGGATTCGCCACCTTTTGTATGAGAAGTGAGCATACTTGCATGTATCCCTGACCTCGTTATCTTCCTTACTACATGCACGCGTAGCGAGCCCATTCTCACTCACTCACCACTCCTCTCACCTTATTCTCCGACCACCCCATTCCACATTTGGGCGTGGATCTTGAAATTGTTTTCCATGCATGCTTCATTGTGTATATGTATGCGTCCTAGCCGCATATCTTGCTAGGTGGTGCCCCTATTGTGTATTCCCCATGATGAGGCCATTGTGCATAGTCTTGGTGTAGAGGCCACCGGGTCTATTTTTTCACTTCCGCCTCTCACCAGGACCAGTTGGGGTTGAACGACCACAGCCAGTTTTGGGGCAACAACCACCACTCCCACGAGCAAGACCAATAGGGGTGAGGTATACGCCCACTATGGAAGAACTAAAAGAACAAGCCTTAGTACCTGTACTAGTCTATTACAAAGAGCCAAGTGGAACTATGGCTTGTCCTACATACTACCCACAAGAAGAGTTGAGAGCACCAGAACCATGGAGCATGATTGGCAATGTTGGACCACCAACAGCGGCACATGTTGCAGGAGAACCTAGACATAGTTTGGATGCAAGAACATTGTTGTTCATAGCCAATGGAGGCTTCAATGGACTGAGACCTACTTACCAATAGAAGGGAGTTCAAGGAGCTTAACGACAGTCACTGGGATCATGATATAAATGTGGGAGCGACCACCTGATGAAAGACTGCCCTCATACAAAAATTGTCTGAATCAATGCTTATTGTCCAGACTGCGGCAGCAATCATTTGATCGCTGATTGTCTAAAAAATCCAAACAAAGCGGTTAAAACAACTTTAAAATTTTTAGAGGTGATCCCTTCAAGCAGTTGTTTAGAAAACAAAACAATAATATCTATGCAGGTTATCACACGAGCTCAATCTCAAAAAGAGTTAGGGGAACCTGTAATTGAAGAGCTAGGATTGAAAGCACCTAGCATTTGTTAGCAACAAGCTAACACGGATACCACGGATACCATTGTTCGGAGTTCTCATTGTAAAAACACGTATTATTTTTATAAATCGGGAATATTGTAACTCCTATTTTTTGGATAAACCTTATAATTGATGAGTCGGGGCTACAAGCTTCCAGATTGTATCAACCTGTCACTACCCATCTTTGGTAGAACTCCCAGATTATTAATTTTGACCACCAAAAACCTTGGCTAAGGTATAAAAGCCAAGTTTTGTAAGTTATTTGTAAGTTTTGGATAATGAAATACACAGCGTGAGCTAACGACACTCACTTCTCTCCTTCTCGCGCTTTCTACTCCCTCCCCGGTTGTCACATTGCAGTCATGTTTATTGCATTACAACTGTAGGTAAGAGCTCTACGCTTGGATGTAAACACATCACAGTATTTCGTAGCTTTTGGCATCCTTGATCCGCGGCCTAATTTCATCATAAGTAGGAATTTACACTTCAAAATAAAAAACTAAGCACATGCGGGGTATTGGGGCATCACTGTTAAACATTTAGGTGCATTCTATGTCAAAAACAAATAGGTGAAAAATCCACTGCTGTTAATAATTGCGATTTTGACACTTGAACTAAAGTGGGGTTTGAGAATTTTTGTTACGGTAGAATGTCATTTGATGCTGCAACGGATGTGATTTTTTTGCCGATGAGCGATTGGCTTTTGGTGATTTATGTCACTTGACTGTAGCTTGAGCTAGATGCGAGTTGTTAGTTGTTTTCCGAGAGATTGACAACCTCTTGTAGCCTCTATGTACTAGTCGAGTCAGCTTCATCCCATGGATTGATATTTTAATCGTGGTTCTCGCTAATACTGCAAGAAGATAAGATAGTGAGGTTAGACACCCGTCCCACATTTGGCATCGCTTCTAGGGATCGAAGAGACCTAAACTAGGAAAAAACACGAGCGTCTTGTGAAGTTATCCTTTAACTTCCTTTAGGATCTCCTAGAGATCAAAACTTTCTTTTAGAAACCGCATAGCTTAAGATTGTCGTCTTTTGCTGTGTAGAGGTAGCTTGGAGGTAATCGTACTTGCTTAGTGCCTTTAGAATTGTAGAATTGTAGAACTAGATTAGGATTTTGGGGATGATTGATAGACGAGACAAGTCTTAAGATCAATGCTCAGAAAACCATAAAAAACAAGAAAACAAGTGTTTGTGGATACTTTCCACAACCCCATTGCATGAGAATCTAGGAGTAAGGTAAGTAGAATTCGAGGTGGATTTCAGAACATTGCTCTCTTTAAAAGAATCAAGTGTGAGTTGCTATTGGAAGTTGCATAATTTCAGATCTACGACTAGAAATAGCACAAAAAGACTCCAAACCAGTCAATCCGACTGGAGAGTAAGCTTAGAGGTTGTATCAACCAGTGGGTAAGCTCAAGGACACTTTCAGGTCAAAATTTCAAGAGTTGACCAAAACTCAGATTATTTACTTTTTCTTGATATTTTAGGCCAAAGTAAGTTTTGACTTGATTTATAGGCTTAAAATAACTCATAAAAGGATTGCCCTTGAAAAAAGTGCAAAAATTGGTTCATTTCAAGGCTGAAGTTAATAATCGCGATTATTAACTTTCAACTCAGATTTGACCAAGGTTCATACCATTGACTCATTGCATGTGTACAAACAACTTTTGTAAAGGCACAAAAGATTTGGATTACCAAACTGGATAAAAACTAAAGTTTGTACTGACTTTCTGAATCTTAAGTGTAAATTGGAAAAAAAATTGTCCACACTTGATGAAATTTGATTCATAGGCTTATATTGATGTGATAAACATGTAACATGCTCAGTTGACCAAAAAGATGTAAAACGTTACTAGTTGTAAATAATCGCAATTATTTACATCTGGCCCATTTTTAAACTTTTTTTACAAGGGTGGCCCACAAACCAAATTTGGTATGATTTGGATCATTGGATTGAAAATTGATGACCATTTGACCAAAAATTTTCCAAACTTGTTGAAACTTGGCTAGGGACCTTAAGTTGAAGTACTTAACAGATCTATGTCAAAGTTGGGACAAGAAATTGTAAAAATTTAGCTAGAGTAAATAATCGCGATTATTTACGTCTGCTTCAAAATTTGATAATTTTTCATATTTGAGTATACCACAAGGTCAAGCATATCAAGTAAACCACATAAATCAATTTGGTCAAATTTGGATCACAAAAGTGAGACTTAGGCCACATTCTTGAAATCAGAGTCTGCGGACACGAAACAGTTGATAAACTTAAACAGATTTTGACCAAACTTGTCGAAACTTGTCCAGAGACTTTAAGAGGTTGTATACTTTGCAAACCAAGCCAAAAATTGCAAAAAACTAACAAAAGTAAATAATTACGATTATTTACTACTACTACACAAAGACATCAGTTTTGACTTTTGAACTTGTACAGTGTTAGACCAAAATAATACAAAGCCACGGGAAATCTTGGGTTCAACCGGATCCAAATTGGTACATGTTCACTCAGTTTCCAAGTTGCAGATTAATCCTTTGATTTTTTGCCAAAGTCAATTGCTGACTCCCATAGCTCAATTTGCAGTGATACACACAGATCAACTACAATAGTTAGCAGTAATTATATAGTCTTTGTGAAAGAATAGCTAACTTTATCAAATTGATACATGAATCAGGTTTCAGACAAGGAATCGGTAGCTTGATAGAAAGCTGCAATCGAATCAAGTGGAAATTGACAACAAGTCAATCCAAAGGTAAGTACTCTATCCAAGGCTTCACAAATCTTTATGAACCTTAGATCTAGTCGTGTACTAGAAACTCAAGGTATATTCTGAGAAACCTCCAGTAGAGTATCCACCGAAGAAAGCATGAATCAAGGAAATTCCTTGCACACTATCCTTGAAGAAGGCTTATACACTTTTTCTGATTCAACATCTGAAACGTCATCCTATTCGATTCACTCAGAGACCGGAACAACAGTGCGCTATAAGCATAAACTCTCATTTTATAAGACTAATCACCAGGGAGCTCATGTTTACCTGGATCGTAACGAAGAGTATGCTATTCTCATTGATGACCATGGTATTGGGTTTGAAGAAGAAATCAGGGCAAACAAATAAGGAAAAATATACATGGACAGAAACGGAACTCAATATTTACAAGTAGAAAACCCTGATGTGATAGACAAATGGGGGTTAGAAGTAAACATATTGGACCAAGGACCAGAAACTATTCCAAGAGACGAACACCGTGAGAGATCTTCTGAGAGTAATGTTAAAAAACCAGAAACAACCTCATCATGCAGAAAATCGGGTGACATTAAGGCCAGTCCAGGGCTACATGAGTCACTATTTTCAATAGACTGGTTTGAAGGATTCGGAACAGAACCGGAACATGACCCACTGCTAGGAGACCGGGAGTTGAACCAAATAGACGCGTCAGATGAGCTGATTTTCAAAAATGGGTCAGAAAATATAGTGGGTCAGGGGATCCATATGACCACTTAGCAAGCTGTAAGCAAGTGCTAAGAGCAGAATGTATATTCGATTTCCATACTCAATTCGAGGGGTTTGTAATGACATTAGAAGGAAAAGCATTGACATGGTTCTAGAACATTCCACCAAGGTCAATCATGGACTTGGAATACATTAGCTCAGGGGTTTGTAGTTGCTTGTTCCAAAACGGGAATCAAACACAATATGGTAGCCCAAATCTACAGCTTCAAAGAGAAACGAGGTGAGTCTGTTAGGGATTGTGCAACTCAAATGAAGCAATACATTGCCAGATGCCAAGAGCTAGAAGTACCTGCAAAAGAACAACTAGTATCTTTGTTTCTAGAGGAACTGCTAAAAAAAGAACTTCATTCTATATTGTATAGCAAGAAGCATACAACCCTAGAAGAGTGTGTGTCAGATGCTATTGACTTAGGAGACAATTGTGATATTTTCAATGCAGAAGATGTCCCTAAGGATAACCAAAGCAAGAAAACAACATACATCAAACCAGCACAAGTAGGAACGGCTACTGCAGCACCGCTTTGAGCCATAGAGAAAATGCTCAAAAGGATGAATGACATGATGAACAACATGCAAAAAGCACCTATGAGGGGACCAAAACAAGGGATACCTCAACAGGGACAACCAATTAGGCCACAAAAATGGTGTGCAATCGAGGGTAAATGGACCAACCATGAGACCAACGAGTGCTTCTTCTGACCAAAATATGATGGAAATGTTCATTACGTGCCTATAAGGCCACAAGGACAACCCATGTACATATATCAGCCTAATATGGCCCAAGCTCAAAGACCACCGATGGGTATGAAAAGACCTCAGCCCGTGTTGGGTCAACAACCTCTGTATCGAGAACATAATGCAGTGTCGGTAAAGTACATGTATCCAGAGGGAGTCATAGATGAACAAGCACTAGTGCATGTTACACCTTATGCTGAGCCCTAGTCCATCTACAGTAATGGTAGAAGGAGATTGGTATAATTCACATCCATTACCAATGGAAGAACCTGCAACTTATGCTCCACCAGAGATCACACCAATGTATTACGTAGCTAATAAAGGTGTCATACCTCATATGGTAAGACCCATGATTAAGCAAAGAACCGAAAATTGTCATAATTGTCGTGCAGATGATTATTGGAAAAATGAATGCCCAGAGCTTGACAAAAACCTCAAGCCAGTTGAAGCGTATTGCACACAATGTTCCAAAAAGGGAGGAAACTTCCTAGAAGATTGTCCTAAAAATCCTTTAAACAAGGGTAAAAGAGTAGTAAATGTAGTCCAAGTGATACCTAGTAGCTCATCCGAGAGTGAACCGATTGTTCCAATCAAGGTAATCACTAGAGCTAGGCTAAGAAAAAGAAACACAACTCCTCTGATGATTTGGAGAATACAAAAATTTCCTCTCAAAGGATCAAAAGAAGCAGAAGCGAAAGATATGAGATGAGAAAACAAAAACAACGAGCTGAAATCGAGGAGAAAACAAAAGAGCTATTCCAGGAAAAGGTGAAAGAAACTAGAAGCGAGTTCAAAGAAACAATTGTGAAATCTGGAGGATCAATTTTGGTTGACAAAATTTTTGAGCCTATTAATGCAGCCTTGGAAGCTTACCAAGCAGGACTTAAAGCAGACCAAAACATGGAAAACAAATGGAAAAACTATCCTTCTCCAGACATAGAAGCAGCTAATCTTGAAGCTTATCAAAATTTGGTAAGAATCACGCAAGAAATGTTGGAAAAACAAAAACCCAAGCTTGAAAGTATCGCAAAACCTGAAGAGCTTGTGGTAAAAACTAACAAAAAATCCAAAGTGGTGGTAGAAACCCACCTTGAAGCAAAAGAACTAGAACTTGTAGTGCCGGACGGCGAAGATGCCTTAGACTGAATTTGATTCGTGGAGGAAGACTGGCCAGGACACTTATTGAAAAAAGTTTGAGAGATCAATGATGAGAGCCTAACTCTAAAGTCAACTCCTATAGAGGAAGTTTGGTTAGACAACCTACCTCCTGATATGGACGTGGATGTATAATCCATGTATGGGGATTGCAGATCTGAAGCTTCAAAAATGTCAAAACCATTGACCTTGAAAACATTACCCTCTAACTTGGGATAATGAAGATGAATCCATAGTGTGTTAGACCACTCAAGTAAAAAGAGTGGAACAAACCCTAGAAGTAGACAATATTCATTCAATCATCTCTACACCCATCCAATGCACTCTTACCTTGGGAGGACTGTTAAAACTCAGATCCTATTTATGGAATGATCTACAAAAAACCCTAGAGAAGGTGGGAATAACGGGTCTAATCGCAAAAAAAATTGGAAAATTGAAACACAAAATGGACAACAAAGAGATTTGATCTGTTCCAATGAACAAAGTCAAAGAATACTACGAAGGGGAAGAAGGAAACACAAGCCTTCCAGTGAAATATAATGACATTGAAACCATGGCAATACCGGATAGTGGAGCAGGCATAACCATAGCCACAAACTCGAATGAAATTGCAATTGGATAATAGACACATTGAAAGACCCTTAGGACTGCCTGAAAAAGTGCTCAGTAATTCCTATGGGATTGAATATCAACACACTTTTGCCATAGTGGACTTTGGGAAGAAACTCAATTACGAAATCATATTGGGAAGACCTTTCATGCGACATGTACAACTCATCCAAGATTGGGGAAACAACTATTTGTACTTGAAGCAAGTGAGATCTATAACAAGGGTTAATCTAAAAGATCACACTTATAGAGATGTCATGAAAACGCCCATACAAAAGTTCGATTTAGTCTCTTCGGCTGAAACTAAGCTTCCATCTTGGTTGAACAAAAACAATTTGGATGTGCGGAGCTTTAGAAAATGGGAGCTTAAAACGAGAAGAATATATCTTAGAAAGGGATTTCACAGATGAAGCTTATGTACCTGAAGCCTTTCCAGAACATTTGTTTGAGCCATTTGAGTGGACTCAAATTTTAGCGACAATGGATGTATGTGTGAATACGTCTATGCCTACTCAATTTTTCAATAAGGATGGCTATGATATAATTCCCATACAAATGATCTCAACCCTCCACATTGAAGATGAAATTGAGGAAACCAAGGACTTGATGAAATCTCAACAAGTCTTTGCAGACCTCTACTATGATGCAACAGATGAGTTAGAAGAACGTTCAGCTACCTCAGATGATTCGGGGTCGGAAAAAGAACATTTGAGAGCTAATCTACTCATGAAGAGAGGGGAGGAAATGTTTTTTGACTTGCCTAACAAGAAACCGAGAAGACAAAAATGGTATAGACAAAAAAAGACACCAGAAACGTGAAAGCTAGACCTATGCCATCAGTCTCCCACAGAACACAGTTTCTAATGCAGATAAGATGCACATGATTGTGTCAAGGACAAAATCACGGGCAGATATCCTTCAAACAAAGATCCAGAGATGTCAAAAACATCAAGGAAAACGAGGAAGGATACTCAAGCAAAACCAAAGAAACAAGAAAAGGAGTCAACCATGACACGCGTTGAGCGGAAAAAGAAGTATCAAGAGTTGAAAAAAGCTCTAGAGGAGATATATATGACTGAAACAGAAACCATAGAAGAGGATAGTAAAATTGTAATGAGTGTTCCATCCCATTACAAGAAAGATACTCTCCAAGATAGAAAAATCATAGTCGAACAAACTGTTAGGGAGTTTCGAAAACAAGGTGAGTCCTATGAAGGGCATGAAAATGCGAAAAAGATAGATCTGGCTGAACCAAGAGAAGAGCCTTGCCTACATTGCAAATGACGTAACAGAAGAAGAAGAAGAGATTTTGTTAAGCTTACTAAAAGAATACAAAGATCTTTTCTTAGTCTTATAAGGATTTTAAGGGTGTTGATCCAGAAATCTGTCAACATACCATACCCATGAGAGATGATTCGAAACCAAGTAGACAAAGGCCATACACATATAATGAGACATTTGCCAGGAAGATCAAAGAAGAGATTGAAAAACTAAAGGAATCCGAATTCATTTATGAAATTGAACACACCGATTGGGTGTCTCCAATTGTAATAGTACCCAAGAAGAAGAGAAAATTACGCGTGTCTGTCAATCTCAAAAAAGTGAATGCAGCTACGATTAGAGACAACTTTCCTCTTCCAATCACTGAGCATGTTTTAGAACAAGTTGCATAAAAAGAATCTTACAGTTTCTTAGATATCTTTTCAAGATACAATCAACTTTTGGTTGACCCAAAGGATCGGCATAAAACTACTTTTGAAACAGAATGGGGTATTTTTGCCTATCCGATTATGCCTTTTGGGTTAACTAATGCTCCTGCCACCTTTCAAAGATTGATGAGCCATGATTTTAAAGAATATCTAAGGAAATTATTGAAAGTATATATGGATGATCTATGCGTACATTCGTCAATCCGGGCTGATCATTTTGAACACCTCAAAAAGGTATTCGAAAAATATAGGCTTTATAAGATTTTCTTAAATCCTGAAAAGTGCACATTCATGGGTAGACAAGGAAACTTCTTGGACATATAGTGTCTAAAAATGGCATAGCTACTGATATTGAAAAAAATCATGTCATTGCTGATTTTCCTAGACAAACAAGAGTCAAGGGGGTTCAAGCCTTCATGGGACATTGTGAATATTACAGACGTTTCATTTACATGTATGCTATAATTGCAAAACCCATGTATAGCTTGATTACACACTTTGAGTGGACCAAGGCATGTGAAGAATCCTTCATGAAGCTTAAGTAAGCTCTCACCTTAGCTCCAATATTGAAAGCACCAGATTGGAATAATTTATTCCACATACATGTAGATGATTCCAATTTTGCCATCGGTTGTATACTAGCTCAACCAGGAGACGGAAAAATTGACTTTCCTATTTCTTATGCTAGCCGACATTTGAGCATGTCAAAAGAAGAATTACACTACCACTAAAAGGGGAGGATTAAGAATGATCTATGCCGTTAAAAAGTATTGACATTACCTATTAGCCAGTAAGTTTGTGTTCTTTGTGGACCACCAAGCTTTGTTGTACTTGGTCAACAAGCAATGCAACACAGGAAGAATAGTGAGATGGTTCATTATTCTTCTCGAATTTGATTTCACTATGGTTGTAAAAAAGAGTACTACACATCAAAGAGCAGATCATTTATCAAGGATTGTTTCAGGAGAATCACCTAAAGGGGTAGACGATGATCTACCAGATGCCTATTTATTCTCCGTAGAAATGATACCTCGATGGTCGGAAAATATGATATCATTGATGACAATAGCTCAAGTGGATTCACAAATACCACTTCCTATTACAATCGGATTAATCAAGCAATCGACTATATAGAAATTACTAGCTGGTAGGCTATACAAAAGAAATCGAGATGGAATATTGCTCTATGCATTAATCCTGAAGAGAAAAACCAGTACCTAAGTCAATCACATATTACCATAGTGGGACTTCATTTTGCGGAAGATCAAACTATGCGACGAATTTTGAGACTTGGAATATTTAGTCCAATTATGAAGAGTGATGCTCGTTCTTTTGTAAAGGATTGTCCTCAATGTCAAAAACAAACACCCATATCTCATGTAACATTGTTCCAAATGTTGCATGTTCCTAAGTGGAGTAATTATCTAGTTACTTACTTATCAAGTCCTTAACGAGCAAAAATTTCAACGCGTGTAGATAGCATGCCCTTAAGACCAATGATGGGGGCTAGAGCTTTCGCAAAATGGGGTATAAATTTTGTTGGGCCAATATAGCCACCTGCTTATAGAACCCTGCTACGGACTATTTGACCAAGTGGACAGAGGCTAAAGCAACTCAAAAGAATGATGCCAGAACCACTATCGCGTTGTGATATGAGTATGTATTCACGAGATATGGACTACCAATAGAAATTGTCAGTGATCGGGGAGCTCATTTTCTCAATGAGGTAATCAAGTATTTTGCTTAATGAGTTTATGGTCATCCATAACAAATCAGCTCCCTATCATCCACAAGCAAACGGACAAGCTGAGCATACAAACAAAATTCTTACCTCGGTATTGACTAAAGTGGTTAGTTTAGGAAGGACAGTCTGGGAAATGAATCTCCATGCTGCTCTTAAGACATGATTCTTTCATGCATAAAAAGATTCCGACTAGCAACTAATCATGATATAAAATCCAATTTTGACAACATCCAACCATGCAAAGTTGATGCATCACATCTGCACTTCACCCTCTAGCACACAGAGCTAGTTTTGACCTAGAAAGGTGGAAAGCAATCATAACCATGTACATGAGGCATCCACATCAATCCATAAGGTTTTAAACATCATATGATCACATTCCATAACCATAAACATGATGCAAAATAGCTCCGACCTTTGGGTCAACCATAAACCATAACTTCACACATATATGCATATGCAAAAAACAACTTTCTTGACATTTTATACAGACTAACATTGTATCACATATGCTTACCCATATGATACTCACACAATAAATGGTAACCCAAAAAGAAAGCCAGTTAAATCATATCTGCCTATGCGGTTCGGGTCGACTAACCATATACCCTCACATAAGTTTATGGGCACCTAATAACTGAAATCAACTCACCAAAAAAAAACCATAAATCATACATAAGCGACTCGGTTAAGTCATGACGTCATATGGTACCCCTCCTTGGTAGCACCCCTATAAGTGTAGATCAAACCGGTTATGGAATGATTAATAACTCGCATTCTTGAGGTGATAACGGAGATCTCAATACATTTATCATTAATTTTTATCAAGATTTTAAATTGGTTAAGTATGTTTGCCCACCCGGTAAATCTATATAGTGGTTCTCCAAGGAGCCTGGAGTCGAAAAAATAGGTTTGTGCAGTGGGAAGCAGGCTATTTTTTGACCATAGCTCTGAGCTCGTACGTGATTTTCATGTGACACCAAAGGGAGAAAAGGTTCTAAATGATGTGTTTTATCTCTCGTATAAACAGTTCGTACTGATTCATAAGGGTTTTTGAGTTATAGCCAAACCAGTATTCCTACCGCCTCTATGACGTGAAAGTAAAAGCGCTTTTTATGCACACACAAGATCATAAACGCATCATGTGTATAAATCAGGGTGTTAAACATAATGAGATAATAATGGTGCAACTTCATACGTACTCGATTAATCCATACATGCACTAGTAAACGAAAAAACAATCACCGAGAGGGTGACTACTCAAAAAAATCAACAGAGACACAAAGAGAGAGAGAGAGAGAGAGAGAGAGAGAGAGAGAGAGAGAGAGAGTTGATGGCTATGGAGTTTAGAGCTTCTCACCGTGCTTTAGAATAAATTAGGGGTTGTCGAATGGCTTTCTGCTTTGCCGCAAGAGAGTGGTGATGAGAACTACGGAGAGATATTCAGCACGAGAGCTTTTGGAGAGCGCGTACACCGTGAAACGAGAGACAAGATAGTAAGCAAGTAGAGAGAGAATGTCCTTCTTCTTCTTCTTCTTATTCTTCTTCTTCCTGAGAGAGAAGATCTTATGGAGATGGTGATGAAGAGCTTACACCACTCCGTATAATAGATACGTATAGCCTTACGGTAGTAGACGCAACAGACGGCACTGAGAAATGAGCACTAACCGGCAATTTATAGGCAAGTGCAGCAGGCCAGAGCGATGCTCAAGCTAGAAGGTAGCACTAGTTTTTGAGCCACGACTAGCTTCCTTCTTTTGGGAACTTTGCTAAAAACATGCCTTTGCTTTTTGGTGATCAACTTTCCCACTTACCATCCAATTTTTACAGTAAAACTGACCAATTGAATAGTATATGGCCAACTAATGGAACCTTAGCTAGACTATGCCGCACCGTAATGTTCCGAAATAATTGCGACTCCGTACTGCCCGGACGTATTTACGATACCTCTTTTTATAAAAATAATTCTCATAAAAGTCCGTTTGGTCTCGGTTTTGCTTCGATGATCATTTTTAAAAATCCGACAGAGAGTAAAATTAATATTTTTATATTTAGGTCATCATAAAAAGCACATTGCTTTTCAAAAATGCCGAAAAGTACAAAAAGAAGAAAAAGTTTCTAAAATCAAACTACGGGTTTTCCTTGTCCACTGGAATAGGAAAGCGGATTCGCTTTTCACTAAAAAGCACTAAAAATCATGAAAAGCTAAAAATAGCGTGAAAAGCACTCAAAAAGCAGATTTTTACAAAAGTGAATCATGCCTTCCGTGAAACATGTAGATTAAGGATCCGGCCCTGCTTTTTGCAAAAAAACGTACACCTAAAAGCGTAAAAAACATGAAAAAACTAAAAATAGCGGTTTTTTCTAAAACTGAACCAAACATCTGTCTAACCTACTGGAAACGACTTTGCTATTTACTTTACAACCTTCCAATACTGCCAATCAAGCATCTTAAATAAAAATTTGACAAAATAAATATTGAAATGTATTTTTCTTATTTTTTAAAAGAGACCTAAAAATTGGGGATCTTACAAATGCCATGTACAAAACCATACACTATCTTGATCACAACATTGTTCATTCTTTACACCAATACTAAACCACACCTACAAAATCCTTAATGAAGAGACCAACGCATAAACCATGGAACAAACCAAATCTTCTCAGTAGCACCCTTCAATGTAGTCATACAAAAAAGACGCATAAATACGTATACATATCTTCAAAAGACGCATAAATATGTCCATAGCCCTCAAAAAAGATACATGGTCTTGAATTGTTGTTCATCAAAGAAAAAAAACCATAGATCATTTTCACGGCTTGCTACTAGCTAGGTGATCTACGAAGCATCACGCTATGTCCAAGCACTAAGCTCCAGCTTGAGCGTCTCCATGGCTACATGAGAGAACCATCGTGAAGTGAACTGCAAACTTTTTAAAGTGATTGACATATTTTAGAATCATAATCCATTCTAGTAATAAGTATCACCAAAAGCACAAGCTCACGATATACTTACCTACTTTTTGGTGTGCGATTATTCACACCACCTTTTATCAATAACTTCATGACAAGCATAATGTAGTACCCACAATCCTTAGTATTTGCTTGCCTTGGCATCTAAACAAAAAAAAAACACCACTTACAAAACTTGTATAGAAGCCAAATCATTAATTTTTCTCTCAATACAATACTCCATGTACCCCCATTGTTCTAACATGACAATTTTTCAAATCTAAAAGCTCTTTTCTAAGAACTGGATACGGTGTTTAGGTCCAAAATACCGTAAAACTCTGAAAGCGCAAAATATCACTATCTTATTTAATCTCCACACCAACACCACAACAATGTAGAGGAGAACTACACTTACCTCCTCAAGGGGATAATATATCGATCAATTTCTTGCAAGGCAAGAGAGTCAAATAACAAAATTGCACTCTTGTCTTTTTGTAAGCGAGACACATGCCGTACATGACAATTGAAAAATACAGCAAGCGTCCAATGGCCTCTATCAAAAGACATTTACACAATACATGTAAAAGTTCAGGTAAACACATACGAATAATTCATACATTACTAGCATCTCCATACTCATCCACAATCACAAAAAAAATGAACATGCGGTTGGAAAGGTAACTCTACCAAAGTAGTTTTGCATTGCCTTCTCACTAGGCAAGGTTTGAACAAAAGACAACCACAAGCTATCAATGAACCCAAGATGATTGAGAGCTCCTCTTCAAAAATATGGTCCATCCACCTACAAGTTCATGGCCTTATTATGCTACATATCTATAAACCATTCAATCAAAAATCAACTCTAACAAGCAACACTAGGCTTACATGAAAAAGAAAATGAGTGCACGTGAACTTGCCCTCTTGCGTGTTTTTCCACTTGCAAGTTTAGCATCATATATAGTAATCTCAACATATCTTGATGAGAACAATTGGATGGGGATACCCTTAGAAGACCTATTAAGATAGGTCACTCACTACATACTATGTCAAAAAAGAAATAAGCCATTATATGGAAGAGGGCGTACCGTGCCTTGTTTGAGCCCATCAAGAGGTCATGCACATAAGTACTCCCACTTGGAGAAGAAATGTCTATATGTGTTTGGATTTTGCCTTTAACATTTTTCATTGGCGACATAATCACCTAATTTTGCTTAATGGAATAGAAAGAAAACAAAACAAAAAAGTTAAAATTTGAAAATAAGCCATGATAATTTATGGTTACAAAGTAATAAAACAAGCAATACTTAGTAAATTACTGGAGTTATGGTTAGGGGATGTTCCTCATCCTCCATTTGTGATGTATATTCATCTTCACTTTCCATACTCTTAGTAGGTGAGAGAGTGTGTTCTACTTCCATCTCCTTTTCTTCTTCTTTCTCATGTTTGTTATTCTTGTATTTTCTTGACTAGAGATATATTTAAGCATGCAAATAGTTTTAAGCTTAGACTTTTGTACATAAGATGTAATTATGAAAGCATTGAAGGAAAGAATGAGAGCATCTCTTACCATCCTCTCGTATCCTTTTTGCAATATTTGTTTTCATCTTCGTAACTCGAGTTGGCATGTCACTCTCCCACTTTGTCATCTCCTCTTGCACAGGTTTGTAAACCATTCTTCGTATGCCATCTTTTGGAAGGAAGAGCTTAAGCGCCATCTCTTCTCACCATTTGCATTGAGATATTTAAATGCTTCTTTGGGGCAAGTTTTACGCAAGTCTCGATGCTTTGAAACCGCATTTTTGCTTGCCTATGGGATCGTGCTCCATTAACCAATTCGAGCTTTTGACTACCCTTTGATCTCCCCGTAGCTCTACGAGGAACGTCGATGATAAGACCATGGCGCTCTTTGATGTGGTGGATAAGGTCAACACGTTTCTCACATGCTCTATTTCACTTTGGACAGGTTTTGTCTAATCGACAATAGTGGACAAGCACCCCAATCTCTTTCCCTAAACTCCTCAATGTAGAGTTGCTTTGTTTGGACATTAACTCTCTCTCTCTCTCTCTCTCTCTCTCTCTCTCTCTCTCTCTCCCCCCCCTCCCCCCAATATATACACAAAACCAAAAAAGGATCAATTTAATCACATCATATTTCACAAAGATCCTTCTCTCAAAAATGTAGATGCAAGAAGAGGTGTGTCGATCATACCATGATCTCCGTTTCGTATGCACCCTAGTATCTCGTTGTGAATGTCATCAACAAGTCAAAAGTGATCTTTGCACTGTTCTTCCGATGGTACTTCATGGAATGCTATTGTGCGTCCAAAAATGCAGAAAGTCAATTTATTGTGGAATTCCTGTCAATGTATTGTGGCGTCCGTAAATGCAAAAAGTCAGTAAATGGAGAGTAAGCTTAAAAGTTGTATGAACCAGTGGGTCACTTCAAGCCTGAAGTTAATAATTGCGATTATTAACTTTTAGCTCAGATTTGACCAAGGTTCATACCATTGACTCATTGCATGTGTACAAACAACTTTTGTAAAGGCACAAAAGATTTGAATCACCAAACTGACAAAAAACTGGGTGAAAACTAAAGTTTGTACTGACTTTCTGAATCTTGAGTGTAAAATGGGAAAAAAAATTTCCAAACTTGATGAAATTTGATTCATAGGCTTATATTGATGCGATAAACATGTGTACATGCTCAGGTGACCAAAAAGATGCAAAAAGTTGCCAGTTGTAAATAATTGCGATTATTTACATCTGTCCCATTTTTTAACTTTTTTGACAAGGGTGTCATACCACTAGCTTTACCATGTTGTAATAAGCCCACAAACCAAATTTGGTAAGATTTAGATCATTGGATTGCAAAATGTGACCAAATTTGCAAAGTTAGTCTGATGAGAGAAAACTGATGACCATTCGACCAAAAATTGTCCAAACTTGTTGAAACTTGGCTAGGGATCTTAAGTTGAAGTGCTTAACAGATTCGTGTCAAAGTTGGGACAAAAATTTGCAAAAATTTAGCTGGTGTGAGTAATCGTGATTATTTACATCTGCTTCAAAAATTGATAGTTTTGCATATTTGAGTATACCACAAGGTCAAGCATATCAAGTAGACCACAGAAATCAACTTTGGTGAAATTTAGATCACAAAAGTGAGACTTAGGTCAGATTCTTGAAATCAAAGTCTGCGGACACGAAACACTTGATAAACTTAAACAGATTTTGAGCAAACTTGTTGAAACTTGTCTAGAGACTTTACTAGGTTGTATACTTGGCAAACCAAGCCAAAATTGAAAAAAAGTGACAAAAGTAAATAATCTCGCGATTATTTACTATTGCTATACAGGGATACCAATTTTGACTTTGAATTGTACATTGTTAGATCAACATAATACAAAGCCATCGGGAAATTTTGGGTTCAATCGGATCCAAATTGGTACATGTTCACTCAGTTTCCAAGTTGCATATTAATCCTTTGATTTTTTTGCCAAAGTCGACTCTGAAAGTCAATTACTAACTCCCATAGCTCAATTTGAAGTGATACACATAGACCAACCATAATAGTTATCAAAAATTATATCGTCTTTGTGAAAGAATAGCTAACTTTATCAAATTGATACAGGAATCAGGTTGCAGACAAGGAATTGGTAGCTTGACAGAAAGCTGCAATCGAATCAAGTGGAAATTGACAACAAGTCAATCTAAAGGTAAGTACTCAATCCAGGGCTTCACAAGTCTTTATGAACCTTAGATCTGGTTGTGTGCTAGGAAATCAAGGCATATTCTGAGAAACCTCCAGTAGAGTATCCACCGAAAAAAGCATGAATCAAGGGAATCTCTTGCACACTATCCTTGAAGAAGTCTCAGACAGTTTTTCAGATTCAACATCTGAAATGTTGTCCTATTCGACTTACTCAGAGAGCGGAACAACAATGCGCTATAAGCATATACTCTCATTTTATAAGACTAATTGCCAGGGAGCTCAGGTTTACCTGGACCCTAACGAAGAGTATGCTATTCCCATTGATGACCATGGTATTGAGTTCGAAGAAGAAATCAGGACAAACACACAAGAAAAAATGTACATGGACAGAAACGGAACTCAATATTTACAAATCGAAAACCCTAACGTGATAGAAAAATGGAGATTAGAAGTAAACACCATAATCCTAAATATGTCAGCAAAAGAAGGACCACCAACCTTAGAATCTTAGGGATACAATCGATTAGGTTTAAAGCCTTTGAAATGGCTTAGTACGGATAATCCTAGGATTGGAGTCTATTTTTGGAAGGATAGAAATGTAAAAGATCTTCTGTGAACTTCGCATGCCAAATCAGGACAATTAACACCCATGACGATGATCTATATCTTCGTGATCAAGGATATGGGATCAGCAGATCTAGCAACCTACCTGTTTAGGGATTATTATAACAATAACTTTGTTATGATGACTCCTGAGAAGGTAGAACAAACCAAATATCAAGGGTACTCCATAGGGAATTGGATATTGGGCTAAGGACCAAAAACTATTCCAAGAGAGAGATCTTCTGAGAGTAATGTTAAGAAACCAGAAACCACCTCATCACACGCAGAAAACCGGGTGACACTAAGGCCAATCTATGGCTACATGAGTCACTATTTCCAACAGACTCGTTTGAAGGACTCAAAACAGGACCCACTACCAGGAGAGCGGGAGTTGAACCAGATACACGCGTCAGACCAGCTGATTTTCAGAAATGGGTCAGAAAATACAATGGATCGGAGGATCCATATGACCACTTAGCAAGCTTTAAGCAAGTGCTAAGAGCAGAATGTATATTAGATTTCCATACTCAATTCGAGAGGTTTGGAATGACATTACAAGGAAAAGCATTGACATGGTTCTAGAACATTCCACCAAGGTCAATCATGGACTTGGAACACATTAGCTCAGGGGTATGTAGTTGCTTGTTCCAAAACCAGAATCAAACACAATACGATAGCCCAAATCTATAGCTTCAAACAGAAACAAGGTGAGTCTGTTAGGGATTGTGCAACTCAAATGAAGCAGTACATTGCCAGATGTCCAGAGCTAGAGATACTTGCAAAAGAATGGCTAGTATCTTTGTTTCTAGAGGAATTGCTAAACAAAGAACTTCATGCTATACTGTATAGCAAGAAGCAGAAGAGTGTGTGTCAGATGCTATTGACTTAGGAGACAATTGTGATATTTTCAACGCAGAAGATGTCCCTAAGGATACCCAAAGCGAGAAAACAGTATCCACCAAACCAGCACAAGTAGGAACGACTACTGCAACACCGCTTTCAGCTATAGAAGACATGCTCAAAAGGATGAATGACATGATAAACAACATTCAAAAAGCACATATGAGGGGACCAAGACAAAGGATACCTCAATAGGGACAACCAATTAGGCCACAAAAATGGTGTGCAATCGAGGGTAAATAGACCAACCATGAGACCAATGAGTGCTTCTTCCTACCAAAATGTGATGGGAATGTTCAGTACGTGCATATAAGGCCACAAGGACAACCCATGTACATATATCAGCCTAATATGGCCCAAGCTCAAAGACCACCGATGGGTATGGAAAGACCTCAACCCGTGTTGGGTCAACAACCTCCGTATCCAGAACATAATGCAGTGCTGGTAAAGTACATGCATCGATAGGGAGTCATAGATGAATAAGCACTAGTACATGTTACACCTTATGCTAAGCCTAGTCCATCTATAGTAATGGTAGAAGGAGATTCGTATAATTCACATCCATCACCACTGGAAGAACCTGTGACTTATGCTCCACCAGAGCTTACACCAATGTATTATGTAGCTAATCAAGGTGTCATACCTCCTATGGTAAGATCCATGATTAAGCCAAGAACAAAAAACTGTCATAACTGTGGTGCAGATGATCATTGGAAAAATGAATGCCCAGAGCCTGACAAAAACCTCAAGCCAATTGAAGTTTATTGCATACAATGTTCCAAAAAGGAAGGACACTTCCCGGAAGATTGTCCTAAAAATCTTTTAAACAAGGGTAAAACAGTAGTAAATGTAGTCCAAGTGATACCTAGTAGCTCGTCTGAGAGTGAACCAATTGTTTCAATCAAGGTAATCACTAGAGCCCAGGCTAATAAAAAGAAACACAACTCCTCTGATGATTCTGAGAATAAAAAAATTTCCTCTCAAAGGATCAAAAGAAGCTGAAACAAAAGATATGATATGAGAAAACAAAAACAACGAGTTGAAATCGAGGAGAAAACAAAAAAGCTACTCTAGGAAAAGGTGAAAGAAACTGGAAGCGAACTCAAAGAAACAACCGTGAAACCTGGAGGATCAATTTTGGTTGACAAAATTTTAGAGCCTATTAATGCAGCCTTGGAAGCTTACCAAGCAGCACTTAAAGCAGACGAAAACATGGAAAACAAATGGAAAAACTATCCTTCTCTAGACATGGAAGACGCTTATATATCAAAATTTGGTAAGAATCTCTCTCTCTCTCTCTCTCTCTCTCTCTCTCTCTCTCTCTCTCACTCTCTCTCTCTCTCTCTCTCTCTCTCTCTCTCTCTCTCCAATATATACACAAAACCAAAGAAGGATCAATTTAATCACATCATATTTCACAAAGATCCTTCTCTCAAAAATGCAGATGCAAGAAGAGGTGTGTCGATCATACCATGACCTCTGTTTCGTATGCACCCCTAACTCGTTGTGAATGCGAGGAGGAAGACTCGCCTCTCCTCTTCATGAGACTTCGTTTTTCTTTACAAGTACGATTAGACGTCCCCTTTGATGCCATCTTCATAGCTCCAATATTTGCGGGTACTGAGGCTTTTGTATTCACATGCTCGAGTTAGACCGTCGTGGAACTTTGCGGGTTGTCATCCTCTTGCAATTTGAAGATCTTTTGACAAGCACACCTAAGGTTGAGCTTGACGACGGCTTCAATGCAATCCACGGTCCACCGGCTCTCTCTCGCGTGGCCCTCCTCTCCTCGCAGCACGTGACCCTTTTCTTAAGGTTTTTAAATGAATATCTTTCCCATGCTCAATCAACCTTAAGCAAAGGAAAAGCTTAAAAAGTTCTGTGAATGAGGCAGTGAAGGTGCAGTTCTGTAAATTTGGGTTCGCAAGGAAGCAGGATTCGCCAGGGCCTAGCCAACGAATAGAAGAGGGAAATTCAGCAGGTAAATTCAGACTGCCTCACTCAATTGAGCCTAAGTGTTATATGACAATGCTTGATGAAGTGGAAACGCTACTCGTTACCTGCGCAGAGCTATGACGAGAGAGAAGAATGTAAAGGCAGAAGCAGAGGGAGGCCACATTGCAGTCCCCAATGTCGTTGTCACCTATGCAGTGTAAATCTTGCCTCGCTGTTATTCGCCCGCAGAGCTTTCAAATTCCCTCATTATGCGCCTCGCTTTCCCTGCTGGAAGCTTTACCCCACCCGAATTTACCTGCCGTTACAATCCAACAACCCTGGCAAGCCTCATCATCGATCCCCTCTATTGTGTGACGTGCCATTATCCATATATAGTCACTAAAGCTACTTCACCTAAAATGCAGCAATCAACAAGTCAAAATGCACAATAGTACTACGTTTTTTATTAGGGGGTCCTACATTCCCTATGGAAGCTCTTTGTAGAGAGTGTAGCTGCATGGAAAGCACAACGTTGGATTTGCTTGCCTCGGTCGACCCCTATAAAAGAAATCGACGCACGCTTCTGTTAACTCTCTCTCTCGCTCACTCTCTCTCACACACACACACACATTGCTCGGATGGCAAGTCCGCCAGAAAACCATGGAATCATAAATATGCCCTTGCATGCTTTGTAGCTTCAGTCGGTGGTATCTTTCAAGGTGCCCAAGCGTTTGTTCCAATATGCCCTTGCATGCTTTGTAGCTTCAGTCGGTGGTATCTTTCAAGGAGTGCCCAAGCGCGCCTACGTTTGCTTGTGTATCTCATCCAAAAGTTACATGGCACCCTTAAGCATTTAAGTATGCCTGAGGCATTCTGTATAAAGCATGCGGGCACATTGTTGCTTGACCATGGAGCAACAGCAAGCTCTGATTGTGGCACAAGCAGCCACAATTAGGGGAGAATGCGCAGCTTCACTTTCTGGTTCATACATATGCGCAGATGAACGCATTCCTCGTATGAAATTTTGCATAGCTCTTTAAAATAATTCATTGCTTACTCAGTTTCAAGATTTCTTGCTCAGCATTCTAACCTGCAGGGAAAGTAGTGTGTCTGAGACGTCGACGCCCCATAATTTGCAATACCTGGATGAATCAAAGAAAAGCACAGACGCGCCACGCACATCTGATTAGCATTAAGCTGGGGGGGGGGGGGGGGGGGGGGGGGGGTACTAGCAAGTACGTCATGACAATCGGAGAGATCCCAGGTCTTCACAACGTTAAACTTCCTCTTCGTGTGTGTGTGTGTGTGTGTGTGTGTGTGTGTGTGTGTGTGTGTGTGTGTGAGTGAGAGTGAGAGTGAGAGAGAGAGAGAGAGAGAGAGAGAGAGAGAGAGAGAGAATTTTTTACCTTGATTGTTTGTTTTGTGTAGGTAATAGTGATTTTTGTCTTCTTGCTTGCAGCAGGTTCAGAGTCCTCTCATTCCCATCTGCCTCATTCCCCTCGTTCTGACTACCTAAGTTCCACAATCGCCCTGCTGCACAACTCTTAGTTCAAGAAAAGGTCACTCCAATGTGATATGAAGCATAGAATTTGACACAAGTGCTGATTGCAAGTTAATGGGCATATTTGAGGTGTAGAACAGTTTGATCAGGCCGCTTACCCCTTGCATTCTTCGAGCATACTGGCAAAACAACTGGGAACCCCTCAAAGTAGGTTACAATGGGGAAAAACGGTACATTTACCAACAAGTTTGTGGCCTCCTTTGAAGCCCCTACTTTGTTTTTTTGAGCGATCAAAAGGTGCGCAATGTGCTGTACACGGTGGTGTCATTCTCCATCTTCCTGGTGTGGAGCAGGCTACTATCTATGGTGAGCTGGTTGCCTATATGCTATTTGGCATGTATGGAGATGAACGTGATCGAGGTGCTGAGTTTGAAGGGGTTGTTCGTCTCATGGAAGGGAACTCACCGAGCTGCAATATACACCTTTGGTATCATGAGAAGAAACTCACCGAGCGGCAATATACACCTTTGGTATCACCGACGGAAGGGTTGCATTAAGTGCACCACTCAAAACCTCCGCCGCTTACACCCATCTCTCTCTCTCTCTCTCTCTCTCTCTCTCTCTCTCTCTCCCCCCCCCCCCATCATGCGGTCAACGAGAGTTGGCACATGAGTAAAGGTAAGTGCCATGCCCTGAGGACATGATCAGTCCACAAAGGGGAGTAAGCCCAAAGCTTTGTGGAAAGCTTCAAGCTTGTCATGAGACAAAGCCTTTGTGAAAATATCTGCAAGGTGGTCCTATGTTGGCACATAAGCCAAGCTGATCTCTCCTGCTGAGAGCCTCTCCCTAAAATAGTGGCAATGCACCTCAATGTGCTTTGTGCGAGCATGAAAAACTAGGTTCCTCGCAACTGCCAATGCGCTCTGACTGTCAGTGTAGATAGTGTTGGCAGTGTCCTATCCAACACCCAAATCAGCCATAAGGCGTCTGAGCCATACACACTCAACCATGGCTGCCCTGTACTCAGCCTCACAACTCGAAATGGCCACAGTAGGTTTCTTCTTGCTCAACCATGATATACATGAACTGTCAAGCATGAAACAAAAACCACTTGTGGACACTCACGTGTCAAAACAACCAACGCAATCTGAGTCTGAAAAAGCATGTAAGTCTGGCGGCAATGATCCCCCCTTGGGATAAAACAAGCCAAGATGTAAAGTGCCACTAAGGTAGCGGAAAATCCTCTTGACAGCCTGCCAATGCTTAGACCTTGGGCTATGCATAAATCTGCTGACCTGTGAGACTGCAAACTGAATATCCAACCTCGTGTTGCATACATAAATGAGGTAGCCAACAACATTTTGATAAAGAGTGACATCAGCAGGATCTCCAGCATCATGTAGACTCAACTCCAAACCTGTTTCCATGAGAGTGGCAATAGGTTTGCAATCCTCAAGTCCAAACTTACATAGCAATGTCTCTATGTAACTTTTCTGACACAAGGAATACCACCATCAAACTGCTTAAATTGTATGCCCAAGGAATGATGCAATAGCCCCAAATCTTTCATCTTGAAAGTAGCATTCAAATCAGCCTTAAATTCAGCAATATGTCTCTCATTTGGTCCAGTGATCAGCAAATCATCTACATAGAGAACCACAATGAGAAGTACATCACCCTGACGCTTTACATACAATGTGCTTTCTATTGGACTGTTACGAAAGCCTCATTTGACCAAATGAGTGTCATCTTTCTTATATCAAGCACGAGGAGATTGCTTCAACCCATATAAAGCCTTCTTACATCTATACACTTTGTCCTCTTGTCCTTTTATGAAGAAACCGCGAGGCTGCGTTATAAACTTTCTCAAATATGTCACCATTCAAGAAAGCAGTAACAATGTTTGATTGATGTACATCCCAACCAAAATGAGCCGCCAATGCACATAGAAAACGCATAGTAGTCATACGGCAAGGGGGAGCAAAAGTCTCTTCATAATCTATGCTTTTTTTGTTGTGCATAACCCTTTGCAACAAGTCGA
The DNA here is from genome assembly GCF_014529385.1 of Adiantum capillus-veneris. Classification (NCBI taxonomy): domain Eukaryota; kingdom Viridiplantae; phylum Streptophyta; class Polypodiopsida; order Polypodiales; family Pteridaceae; genus Adiantum; species Adiantum capillus-veneris. Next base: position 18,052,821 of record NC_140957.1, on the reverse strand, counting down.
GCCTTATGGCGATTGATATCATCATCCGGCTTGCGTTTCAACTTGTAAACCCAGTTCGTACCAATGGCATTTTTGCCAAGAGGCAAATCACACAAAGTCCATGTGTCATTTTCTATAAGTGCATCATATTCTGATGGCAGACATCCAATTTTCTGAATTCTGTGCTTCATCAAAAGAGAGAGGTTCCTCAACATCATGTAAGCTAGACACAACCAAAGAATAACAATCTGATGCATAAGATGTATGGTGAGAGCTTTAACGAGTACGACTAGACAAAGGTTCATCCAATTTACTGTCATGCAATGTATGCACCAATCATTTTGGCATACCTCTAGCCTGCTCATTTTCAGCCCTTTCCTCATCAAGTACATCATGTACATCTGCATCAGTAATAGGCTGATCTGTAACATTTTCAAAAACCCCCATAGGCTGTACACCACTGAAAAGAGGAAACAAAGTGTCATAAATGTCATGTGAGCTTACATTACTGTCTCAAGTACATGATGACAAGGGCTGGATAGAATCTTCCACAAATACTACATCTCGTGAAACCAGAATACGCTTTGTTTGCGGATGATACAACCTGTAACCTTTGCTTTCAGCACTATAACCAACAAAAATACATTTGACAACCTTATCATCCAATTTTCTACGTTGTGTTTGTGGCACCAAAGCATATGCCAAACATCCAAAAACACGCATGTTCTCAATAGAAGGCTTTCTAGCATGCCATGCTTCATATGGACTAATAGACTACAAAGCTTTCGTAGGACACCTGCTAAGTACATAAGTGGCACGCATGATGGCCTCAAGCCAAAAAGGATGCGGCAAAGCTTGACTTTTGACCATACATCGTGCCATTTCCGTAAGTGACCTATTTTTCCTCTCAGTAACACCATTTTACTGAGGTGTATAAGGCACTGTACATTGGTGTTTTATCCCACGACAAGCTAGAAATGCATTAAATTCATGAGACATATACTCTCCCCCTCGATCGGAACGGAGGGTGCCCATAGTGCATTTCGAGACATTTTCAGCCATAGCCAAAAATTGTTTGAAGCACATAAAAACTTTGGACTTCACTTTAAGCGGAAATACCCATGCATGCCTAGAGTAATCATCAATGAAAGTCACCAAGTACAGGTAATTCCCAAGGACGGAGTTTGCATGGGCCCACAAACATCACTATGAACAAGCTGCAACCTGCATGTGGCCCTAACAGAACCATCCTTTGGAGAGTTCAAAAGAAACTAGAAAAGGAGAGAGTGTTTCTGATCACCTTCATGAAGAAAAGGAAGCACTTATAATATGGCATTCAAAACAATAATAAGCTCATCGAACAGCATAAGCTCAAAGGTAATGATTTACTATTCATGTATTCATAATGCTTTTTTCTTTTTAAGTCTCTCTAATACTGGAGATAAAGCATAAGTCCCTCTAACACTAGAGGTAAATCATACGTCCCCCTCCAATGTTGGAGGGGATAAAATCGACGGAAGGATACATTCCCTATGGTATTATTAACAATGTGAAGGACAGTGCCAACTCCACACCATACAATGTATGAGTTTTTTTTTTTAATGAGAACAAGCATCCCAGTGCAGTAAATGCTTCTCTTTGCATTTTAAATGATTATCATTTGTGACTTCTTCTCCTTCACACATCGTCTAACTTCAAATTCTAATTGTGTGGCGAGTTGGAGAGCTTTCAGAAAAAACTTCGAGCAAAGATGCTACAAAGCCGCAAGAACAAACTATGCTATGAGATGAAAGGTACAACAGTACTCCAATTTAGAATTCTTATCATCTACACAGTGAAGCAATCAAGGCACACTAGTTTCTATCTCTTGATCACAAAAGAGAGGCATGTTCTCCTAGAGGGCGGTGGCTCCAAGTGTTGTCACTAGCCCTCCACTGAGACTCTTCGTCGGGCCCATCACCTTTGTTGCTAGATCTCAGCTATATGTAACACGAGCATGGGGGGATGGGGTCTAACACTACAAGAGGCTATTCATATTAGCGACGCTCACACAGCGACGCTCAAAAACAAAATTTCCCGGCGTCGCTATGAGCGTCGCAAATTTGCGACGCTCATAGCGATGCCGGCTGGGCTAAAAAAAATAACAGAGAGCGCCCAAAAACTCAGATCTCAGATCTGAGTTTTTCGGCGCCCTCAAGCAAGGAGCAGGTAACGCTCTCCCTCTCTCTCTCTCTCTCTCTCTCTCTCTTTCTTCTCCACACACACACACACACACACACGAGGAGAGGAAGGAGAGCCAGGTATGCTCCTTCCCTCTCCTCACTCTCATGTTCCCTTCCCCTCTTTCTCTCTCCCTCTCTCTCTCTCTCTCTCTCTCTCTCACACACACACACACACATACATAGTGTTTTTGAGAGAGAGAGAGAGAGAGAGAGAGAGAAAGAGTACAAACATAAACAAAAACGCACACACACATACATAAACAAAGAATGCACACACACATTGAGAGAGGAAAAGAGAGAGAGAGCATGCATAAACAAAAAACGCACACATTGAGAGAGGAAAAGAGAGAGAGAGCATGCATAAACAAAAAACGCACACATTGAGAGAGGAAAAGAGAGAGAGAACATGCATAAACAAAAAACGCACACATTGAGAGAGGAAAAGAGAGAGAAAACATGCATAAACAAAAAAACGCTCACACATTGAGAGAGAAAGAGAGAGAAACTAATTTAACGTCGTAGGAAACTAATTAAAATTAAAAGACCTAAAGATCTAGCCGACGAGGAGTTGAACTCAAGACCTATTATTCAAGAGGGAAATGGCATAACCAATCTATCATACTTGGCATGGGTGATAGAAAGGTTATACCATTTATCTCTTTTTATTGGCACACACATCCACACACGCGCACACACACAAGAAGAAGAGAGTTATAACGTCGTAGGAAACTATCATAAAAGACATTAAAGATTAGGTTAGATGTAGATTTACGTTAAATTAGATTTAGGTTTATTTAAGTTAAATTAGATTAGATTTAGGTTTATTTTTAGTTAGATTTACGTTTATTTACGCTAGATTTAGATTTACGTTATATTAGATTAGATTTAGGTCTCCATAGACTGCGATGCCTGCATGAAGCGGGTAAAGAAAGCCCTCAATGGAATATAGGGTATTGCTGCCTTCACTCATGGTGGGCTCCGTCGATCCAAAAGTACTGGTGAAATGTCTTCAGAAGATAGGGAAGAAGGTGGATCTTCAGGGCGGCAAGAGTCACTACATCCCCGACAATGACCATCTAGACAACCTCTAGTCATTCAACGGCAACTTCAAAGTTAGTAACAAGAGCAAGAACGGTCCAAAGGGCCAAGTGCTGTCGTCAGATGTGGATGGAGATGAGGCAGCGTCACCGCCGGAAGTTAACTCTCACATCTTTAGTGATGAGAATGCCAACTCTTGCCGAGTTATGTGAAAAAATATGTGTTAAATCAGTTTTAAGGTTCTTATAATCCCTGCTAGTTTAGTTCTTTGTTTTTAATATAACATAATTTACGTTAGATTTAGATTTATGTTATATTAGATTAGACTTAGGTTTACCCACACACACACACACACACACACAAGAAGAAGAGAGTTTTAACGTTGTAGGAAACTATCCCAAAAGACGTTAAAGATTAGGTTAGATGTAGACTTACGTTAAATTAGATTTAGGTTTATTTTTAGTTAGATTTACGTTTATTTAGATTTACGCTTATTTACGTTAGATCGAGTCCACGCAAGAATTACTTACGGTTTAGGGTTTAGAGTTAGACGAACAGTGAAAAGATCTACTGTGAAAAGATGTTAAGATGCTGTGAAGTGCTACAGCTAGAGAAGAGGCAAAGGGGTTTTGTCCACTACATGCAGTGTCATGTAGGCGTGGGTCTGTAGATTTCTTGTACCCACAAATATAGGTATTGACCAATAAAGACGAGATTATAACTCGGTGGTTCTGATCTCCGTGCACCTCTAGACCGAGGTGTGCGGGGATTGGACATGACTAGAGAATGTGAGGTAGAGAGAGAGAGAGAGAGAGAGAGAGAGAGAGATAAGACGAAGAATGCCAATAGAATATTAAATTTGTTGTCCAGGTTATAAAATTTTTATCCTCATTATGAGTAGTGACGAGGATGTGGGACCGTCCAACCGAAACACCTATCTCTCAACGAGGGTCTTATGTCCTTGTAATCAATGCAAGCATGCTGTGCGACGGACAAGACGTGTTTCTTTGCAGCACGTTCGTAAATTTGGCGAGTTCGATCCATCTATTATAGATCGAGTTGTTGCCAATTATAACTCGTTGGACTCTGACGCTGGCCAACAAGCAGCAATCTTGCAACCCAATAGACGTGTTCGCAGGCGCTTTGGTCAAGCAGCATATGTGAGGCCACAAGATGTAGCCTCTGACAGCTCGGGGGATGATCATGCAGAGCACATTCCCAACGAGGCAATGTTTGAGCCCGAGATTAATGAAATGATCGAGACGATCATGGATTCAGAAATGCTTATCTATGATGATATGAAAAGTGAAGCCGATACGCCATTGTATAATGGAGCACGTATGTCTAGATTGAAATCACTCCTGGTTCTTCTCAACAAGCAGGCAAAGTTTGGATGGAGTGACACTAGCGTCACAGCGCTTTTCAGGTGATCTATTACAATTAGTTTACTTTAATAAAACTCTAAATGTATAATGATCTGATAGATTTTTACACGACTGTATCGTATTTTTATGTTGTGTAGATTGCTTAAAGAGCACATACTACCAGCTGACAATGTGATGCCAGATTCCCGAGATGAAGCAAGAGACATTTTGCGAAACTTGGGGATGGATTACAATTCTATCCACGCTTGTCCTAATGACTGCATTCTTTTCAGAGGGGAATACATAGACATGGAGAAGTGTCCGAAATGTGATTCCGAAAGATATCGAGTAGATCTCCACGGGATTCCTCTGCTTCCTCGCATCAAGCATTTCTTCGAATGTAAGTCCATGGCCGCCCTAGCATCATGGCATGAGGAGAATAAATCTTCGGATGGTGTGCTACGAATTCCTGCAGATTGCGCAGCCTGGAAACATATAGATGGAACATGGTCGGATTTTGCCAGGGAAGCTCGAAATTTGCGCTTAGGCCTGGCTATGGATGGCGTAAATCCATTTGGTCAAAGATCAACATCTTACAGTGTATGGCCCGTTGTCATCGTCAACTACAACATTCCCCCGTGGTTGACTACGAAGAAGGGGCACCTATGGCTAAGCTTGATTGTGCCAGGCCGATATAAAGTGAAGAATATGGATGTGTATCTTCGTCCACTATTGGAAGAGCTACAACAATTGTGGATTGGCATAGAGGTGGTGGATATGAGCCGACACACAGGACGACAAAATGCTTTGATCAGAGGCATTCTAATGTGGACCATGCATGACTATCCTGGGCTAACAGAATGCTCAGGTGATCTATTGACACTCCTCACTCAGACACTATAAATCTTGTTTTTTCCCATAGTTGATCTATTATCATGTGTATACATGCAGGGCTTCAAACAAGCGGATACAGAACATGTGTCACATGTGGACCTAGACTGAATGCACGTAGGGCGCCCTCACTGAAGAAGCAAATCTACGAAGGTCATCAAGCGTATCTTCCAGAGAATCATGTGTTACGCGACGGCTTTTTGGGAAGAGAGCCACCAAGGATGTCTGCACAAGCATGGTTAGAGCAGAAGGAGATGTGCGATGACGGATTGCCTCTAGGGATGAAGAGACTATCTCTATGGTACGAGTTACCATACTGGCCCCGACTCATGATCAATCACTTGCTCGATCCAATGCACATATTCAAGAATGTGGGTAATCTACTATGGGACCATCTGACCGGCAAGAAAGATACTTTGGGAGCCAGAGTTGACCTTAGAAATGTGGATCGTATGGAGCAATATTGGCCGCAAACAGCGTCTGATGGATCGATAAAACTCCCTAAAGCACCATGGATTTTCACAAGAGCCCAAGAACGCAAAGTAAAAGAGACCATTCGATCTTTGCGGACCCCCACTAGCGTAATGCACTCGCTCCGAACGTGTTTTACTAAAGAAGGAAAGCTTACCGGTTTGAAGTCACACGATTGGCATAAAATGTGTCAGGTACGTTCATAGTGGACTTTAATATCATTGCATAAAATGTGGACTTTAATATCATTGTTGTACATACTTTACAGTTTATTTTACCGGTTGCCATTGAGGGATGTTTGTCTCTCGACGTCCGTAACACAATCTACAAACTTGCAAAACTGGTGCAATGGATCTCACAAAAGGAGATCAACGTAGACTCCATACCATTCGCCAAACTAAATGCTGCGGAGCTTGTGTGCATGTTTGAGATCCATTCATTCAGCATTCATGAGCTTAAGATGGTTGCACAACCAATTGAAAAGCGCACAACAATGCGGTGACGAAGTGACTGAGGAAGAGTGGGAGTACTCTCGGGGTTGCACGACCAAGGTAAGTTTGCAATGTACAACTAGCTAGTGACTTTATTTCTAAACGTTTGAACGGCCACTCATAATCTATGTTCGTTGTAGTATAAGTCATACACAGCAGCATGGTGTAAAGGTTGACATTTTAGGGTGGAACGGATCGACAAAAAGCGTTTTACTCAAGATTGTGGAATCATGGCAAAATTTGAACAGCCTAGTCGACGACGTTCCTCTGATGCAGATCCTGTGGTGGCGGAACTCACTTACTTCGGCACGCTACAAGAGATTTTGAGGATCGATTACAGAGGATTTTTTGTCGACTTGTTCGACGTGGAATGGTTCAAGATAATCATGGAGGGTCGCAATGCTACTGTGCATAGAGGAGAGTCTGGTTTTCTTGAGGTGGATTCTACTAAGAAATGGACTGACCTAAGAGACACTTTCGTACTACCTGAGCATTGTGAACAAGTAAGTATGTAAATAGTTAACATCCCCCTTTTACAAGTTATGTGCTTGAAAGCTCTCATGTAAGTTATGTGGCTCTGGCAGGTAATATTTCATCCTACAAAGTCTACATCAAACTGGTGGTACATCATAGAGGTAGCCCCTCGTAGTGCAAGGACGTATGAAGGCTACCATGTGCCAATCACAACGGCATCAATGGAGGAGATCAGAGAAGATGCTCAATCAGAAGCCGCTGCGGTGGTGCCAGAGGAGCATCAAGATGCTACTACTCTATATGGGGTGCATGCAGAGGAGCTACAAAATGAAATAGAGGATATGTATTTAAACGGAGAGCTCTATATAGATATAGGAAGTTATGCTGAGTTATGCGAGGATGAGAGAGAGATCTCTTAAAGCCACAAATATTGTATTTGAACAATTTTTCTCCGTGTTGTAAAAGCTCTGGCTCTCTAAGTACCTTCCATGGTGTATAACGCTCTTTTCTACTCGCGCTCACATCTTTTGATTGAAAATACTGAGTTTTCGACTTCCCTCTTCTATCACTCAATTCATTGCGTCATTGTATTTATATGCGTCATTACGTCATTGTATTTAATGGTCTTTGCGTCATTGTCTACTCTATTCATTCAATATTAAGTTTAAATATTCGTGTGTTTAATGCAGGTATGGATGATGAGGAGTTTATTTCTTCTTTGTCACCGCAGCAGAGACAGTGGTACGTGGAGCGTCATCGCTCTGGCGCATCATCGCGCGTTCCTACTCCATCCGCATCTCCCTCTCTTTCGGAGCATTCAGCGCGCTCCGAAGCTTCGGTGTCGACGAGACGATCTTCACACTCGTCTAGACACCGGCGCTCTAGTGGTGGCGGTGGCGGTTGTTGTGGGGATTCCGCCGCCGATGCCTCCACACCGCCTCGTGTTCGAAGAGGCTCTTTACCCTCCCCTTCTTTGCCCACCCCCACACCAGCCACAGCATCGCCATCTACGCCAGGTTTTGCGCGGCTGACTGTTCCTAGCAGCTACACACCTCTACCTACTCCGCCAGGAGCCACCCCACTCGACACTCCTCGCTTCAGGGCCCAGACGCCGGTGGAGACACCTGACGTCCGTACCCCCATCAACACGCCGCTAGAGACCCCTGCCGGGACACCCAGGTTCACGCGTCACCGGCAAGAGGGCTTGCCTTACTCCATCGACTTCAGCGGCGGCATCATCATGGATGATGACGGCAAGAAGGTGATCTCGCACATGCGTGGTCTTTGCTCTGAGCTGTTTAGACACTACATACTAAAAAAATGGAGTGAAGTACCAAGTGATTTAAAAGACAGAGTCATCAGCATACTTCATGATGAGTTTCCCGTTCCAACACGGGATCAGCGCTTCAATGAAGACCTGATGAAGATTCAAATGCGCGAATACTGCAAACACAAGCGTTCCGAAGTGCAAAAAGCAATCAAGCATGGGTGGAATAGGCCAGATTGGCTGGCCAAAGAAGATTGGAAGAATGCGAAGAAAGCAGCGCGCGAGAATCCCGACAAGTGGAAGCAACAAAAGGATGCAGCCAGAGCGCGAGTATAGGCAGGGAGCTCGCACCACTTGGGGAGCGGTGGATGGGCATCATTTGAGGCCGATTTTGTAAGTGTTTTCGCATTGCTCTTTATGTTCGATAGTTTAGGGTTTATGAGTTTTTTAATTCTAACATAATGAAATCTTTGTATGTTTTGACAGTGGTCGATGACAGGACGTGATCCCACACCGTACGAGCGTGAGTACGCAGGCAGGAAGGGCTTAAACGCCCTGATGGACATTCTCAGTTCTTGCGGTGGCATGGTTAGTATTAGGGTTTACTCTTTTCTATTTTTTGTATTGTTTTATAAATGTCGTTATATGTTTATACTAACTGAAAGCTATCTTATCGTCTTTTTTTGCAGAATCCGATAGATAGCCGCTTGGACGCGATGAGACGTCTGACTAGACGACGTCAATTTAGCCGTAGCTAGATAGCATTAGTTTAGGGTTTCTCATAGCTTATGTATCATGAGACGGATTTTATACGTCTTTTTGAACCATGTATATTATTACATTTGTCACCGCAGTTCATTTTGCCAATCAATTCTTTATGCCTATGATGTTGTACAATTGTCATTATTACATTTGCCAATCAATTCATTTTGCCTATGATGTGTACAATTGTCAATTTTACACTTGTCAATTTTGCAAACAATTCGTCTTGTGGGTGACTCTTTTGGGTCTATTATCTACCCTTGCACTTTTTTAAAAAAGTGAATCAAGTACAATATGGTTGATGGGTGGCAGGGCATTCAATGCCCTGTCACCAAAAAAAAATTCTCTCGGGCGTCGCTATAAACGTCGCTATTTATGGCTCTGGAGCGTCGCTATAGACTTCTATGTAAACGTCGCTATAACCGTCGCTATGACCATCGCTATGAGCGTCTCTATATAGCGACGGTTTTAGCGACGCCGGGGGTCCAGTGTATTTCCGTCGCTAACAGTGTCACAAGAGCACACAACCTCTTGTAGTGTAAGGACCCAATCAATTTAGGGTCTTGACATTAGTCCCACCGTAGATCCTATCTCTTCCAACACCGTGTGAGATACAAGTGAGGGTTGCTAGAGGCAAGTTGTCTATCTTCTCTTTGCATTTCAAAGGCTGTAGTTACACACACACGCACACACATAATCTCTCTCTCTCTCTCTCTCTCTCTCTCTCTCTCTCTCTCTCTCTCTCTCTCTCTCTCTCTCTCTCTCTCTCTCTCTCTCTCTCTCTCGCAACGCTCGTCTTTAAAGGCAATTGCATACTGGGTTCATGATATGTTTTTATCTACGCACCAAGTTTGGGTAGAGTGGCCCAGCCATGATAGTTGTGCAAACATGTGCTTGAAATGGTGATGGGTCAAAATCTCAAGCACATGCTCTTCTGAGGGAGTAACAATAATGGTCAAGCACATTGGAGAGCCGTGTATTGTGTACCTCAGAGAAGTAATCTTGCATGAGTCTCATCACCTCAAGGTGAGTGTCCTTTTCCTTCCATTCTAACTTGTTGCTATACCTGCTAAGTGTTGAGGTTTCTTTGTCTCTCCCCTTTGAAGGAGGTGGGCATGGCCCTCCACCATGCCCTCTACAATAATTTTATTGATAGGTAGTTGAGTGTAGAACCTCTATATGGCAATATAACAAAGATTTCAATATCTATGGGGGTAAGCCAAAGTCGTCTACACTACCTGATCTCTCCCTTCTTGTGAAGGATAATGTACCCTCCAGTGGGGAGGGGATCACTATGTATAAATTTTATATATCGCCTACATTCAAGGACTTATTCCTAAAAATCCTTATTTATGAATCTTTTGACAGATAAAATACTCTCTTTTCTTATTCAAACTGTAATTTTTTTCCCCAATTCCATTTTAAATGCAATTCTATATGTTAAAATGTGAGAAAAAAAGAAAATAAATAACCCATTCTACTCCGCTCACATGATAGTCACATAATTAATGTACAGGTTTGTATGGCAAGTAATTTTCATGTTGGGCCACCCAGCTACATCCCACATTTGCAAAATTTGCGGCCAAGAAAACCACTCAAGGTCTTGATAAGTAGTTGCAAAATAATACAAATTATCATGATCTAGCCAGCTTAAATGTCCATAATATGTGGGATAACATCAAGTTGGGGAGTCAATTGCAACAAAAAGATCTCCCCCAATCTGGCCATGTCCTAAAGTGCCATCTAATAATGTGAAAAAAGAGAAGGACAAACAACTTGTCGCTCAAGAGGGCGATGATGACGTTGGACTTGGGATCGATGTAATGGAGCTTTTTGAAGGTGGGCTTGGTCCCTCTGTTAGGCTCCCTTCTCTGTGTTTAAATCGCACGAAGAAAAGAAACCATTAAAATTACCAATTTGGGTTAGTTCATAGATTGTCCCCTAAAGTATTATCTATGGAATAAATCTTGATGGGACCCTTAGCTTCTAATAGAGATTACCATCTTAAAAAATTGAAACTATAAGGGTTTTTATACACTCCATCGAAGCAGTTATAGTGAAGAAGTGGATTAAAGGTTGGATTACTCTTTTGAGTTTTATTTGCCAACAGAAAATGAAATTTGTACACGATCCTCTAATGTTAATAAACTTGAAGAGTTAAAGCACTTAGCATATCTAGTTTTCATCAAGGGGCTAAAGGAGGTGCAGCCTTAGGGGCTTTGACTAAACACTTGCAAGTTGTTGGTCTCTCAAGGAACCGGGCAAGGAACTAAGTGGATTGTTGTACACTTTTGCTACCGCATGTCCTAGTGAGCAATGGGCATACACACTCATGAGCAAAGATCTCTCTCTCTCTGTCTCTCTCTCTCTCTCTGTCTCTCTCTCTGTCTATATATATATATATATATATATATATATATATATATATATATATATATATATATATATATATATATATATATGTGTGTGTGTGTGTATGTGTGTGTGTGTGTGTGTGTGTGTGTGTGTGTGTGTGTGTGTGTGTGTTGCAGATATCTCTATGGCTATGTCCTCTTGACCTTACACTCTCTCCATTGTAAACTGTGAGCTTTGTCCTAGAGTACTAGAGTATGAGTCTAGGAGAGTGGCCCAACCATGATAGTTGTGCATTGGAGAGCCGTGTATTGTGGTCAAGCGCATTGGAGAGCCGTGTATTGTGTACCTCAGAGAAGTAATCTTGCATGAGTCTCATCACCTCAAGGTGAGTGTCCTTTTCCTTCCATTCTAACTCGTTGCAATCAATATACCTGCTAAGTGTTGAGGCTGCCTTGTCTCTCCCCTTTGGGGGAGGCAGGCATGGCCCTCGACCATGCCCTCTACAATGGTTTTAATTATAGGTAGTTGAGTGTAGAACCTCTACATGGCAATATAACAAAGCTTTCAATATATATAGGAGTAAGCCAAAGTCGTCTGCACTACGTGATCTCTCCCTTCTTGTGAAGGATAACGTACCCTCCGGTGTGGGGAGGGGATCACTATGTATAAATTGTATATATCACCTACGTTCAAGGACTTATTCCTAAAACTCCTTATCTATGAATATTTTGACAAATAACATACACTCTTTTCTTATTCAAACTGTAAATGTTTTTCCCAATTCCATTTTAAATGCAATTCTATATGTTAAAATGTGAAAATAAATAACCCATTCTACTCCGCTCACATGATAATCACATAATTAATGTGCACGTTTGTACGGCAAGCAATTTTCATATTGGGGCCACCCAACTACATCCCACATTTGCAAAAATTGCGGCCAAGAAAACCACTCAAGGTCTTGATAAGCAGTTGCAAAAGAATACAAATTATCGCAATCTAGCCAGCTTAAATGTCCATAATATGTGGGATAACATCAAGTTGGGGAGTCAATTGCAACAAAAAATATTTCCCCCAATCTAGCCATGTCCTGAAGTACCATCTAATAATGTGAAAAAAGAAAAGGGCAAACAACTTGTCGCTCACGAGTGCGATGATGATGTTGGACTTGGGATCGATGTAAAGGAGCTTTTTGAAGGTGGGTTTGGTCCCTCTGTTAGGCTCCCTTCTCTGTGTTTAAATCGCACGAGGAAAGAAACCATTAAAATTACCAATTTGGGTTAGTTCATAGATTGTCCCCTAAAGTATTATCTATGGAATAAATCTTGATGGGACCCTTAGCTTCTAATAGAGATTACCATCTTAAAAAATTGAAACTATAAGGGTTTTATACGCTCCATCAAAGCAGTTATAGTGAAGAAGTGGATTAAAGGTTGGATTACTCTTTTGAGTTTTATTTGCCAACAGAAAATGAAATTTGTACACGATCCTCTAATGTTAATAAACTTGAAGAGTTAAAGCACTTAGCATATCTAGTTTTTATCAAGGGGCTAAAGGAGGTGCAGCCTTAGGGGCTTTGACTAAACACTTGCAAGTTGTTGGTCTCTCAAGGAACTAAGTGGATTGTTGTACACTTTTGCTACCGCATGTCCTAGTGAGCAATGGGCATACACACTCATGAGCAAAGATCTCTCTCTCTCTCTCTCTCTCTCTCTCTCTCTCTCTCTGTCTATATATATATATATATATATATATACGTGTGTGTGTGTGTTTTGCAGATATCTCTATGGCTATGTCCTCTTGATCTTACACTCTCTCCATTGTAAAGTGTGAGCTTTGTCCTAGAGTACTAGAGTATGAGTCGAGGAAAGAAAAGGTGGAATTATATCACATGCAGTGGTGCAAGGTTGTAGAGCTACTTAAAGATCATTTCATGAATGAATAAACACGAGTCTATTTTGCATTACATCTCCCTTGTTTATGGTGAGCTTGTGATGGGTTAGCAAATACTCAAGATCGTGTTTATGAGTCCAAGTAAATTGATCTTGGAACCTAATTCGCTTGAGTGATAATCTAGTCAACACACACTCACTTGTGTGCATGATGTTTCTCTTTCATCCACCCTAGCTAGCACGATCCCATCAAGTGGTATCAGAGCACCAGGATATGCTAGCTAGGTTTCCTATTTTGCATTTGTGTGATTAGCTTTCCCTAATCTCTATTAGGATTTTGTATAATTAAACTGATTTCTAATTGTTTCTAGCATTAGATTTGGGCACGTCTACATGGTCAGTGCCCTAGCTAATGACTAGAGGTAATTAGTTTGAGATATAATTTGCATTTTGATTTTATCTTTGCATATTTACAATCCTCCCCCATCTGCTCACATCGACACAATTGGAACGTTTGATTTATGTGTGTGTAGTACTCTTTGAGAGATTTCGAACGAGCTTGTGCATGCTTAAATCGCCCAAAGATTCATCAAGTGATAGTTTGATTAAATTTGGCAATTGTTTGTGAGCTATTTTTGTTCATTCTCCGTGCATTTTGTTTCTGCAACAGCAAGATCAGCAACCCAAAGTTGTGTGTGTGTGGTGCATCACCTTTTTTATCTTGTAAAAAGCAACGAGGTGGGAAACTCCTAAATTAGGAGTCAAAGGCCTCACCCCAAAGAAGGGCACTCACTTGCCGATTGGACTCGTAGTCTCACTTGAGCCTCAACCATACCCTACCTACGTCACGAGCTACCGCCCTTATGCTCATCCTTAGCACTACGTCATCATATCCACCTGCTTTGAGCTACTCACAATTCAGGCGGTACTCACCTGCCTCGACATCATCAAGTGGCCTCACAACCTGGCTTTTTCGTGCCCCAGCTTGTCGGCGGCCCGCACCATCGCCCTCGGCTCTTGCGCTCATTCTCAACGACCTGTTATTTATTTTTTTAAATTGAAATTTTTAAGTCCCACTAGGTTTGGAACACATTCCCATGAGCCACTGACTTCAAAAGGAGCCACCGCCCACCCCTTCTAAGCAGTAGCTCTAATGTTGGGCACAACAAGGCCTCCTAAGGTACTCGTTGCACCAAGGGAAGTAAGCACCCCAACCCCCACCTTGCTAAGGGACTTGTCCCACTGTAGAAGAGAGAGCTCCAACCATCAAAACTCAAAACCTTCAAAAGGGCTTCAAATTCATTAAACTTCAAAGGCTTCCCCGAAGAGCCCAAAATTGTGAAGAGTGGCTTCACTCGAGTGAAGAGGAGCTTCACAAAAGGATCTCTCTCTCTCTCTCTCTCTCTCTCTCTCTCTCTCTCTCTCTCTCTCTCTCTCTCTCTCTCTCTATCTATCTATCTATCTATCTATCTATCTATCTATCTATCTATCTCTCTCTCTCTCTCTCACCCATAACAGGTCTTGAGTTCAACTCTCCTCGTTGGATAGATCTTTAAGGTCTCTTGGGATAGTTTCCTACAACGTTACAATTCTCTTCTTCTTCTTCTCGCATTGAACCGTAAATTTCACAACCAAGCACCATTTGCAATAAATATCGAATTTACGTGGATGATTTTTCTTTTTTATCGTGCTTGTGTAAAGAGCTAGACATTGGCTAGGAGAGTCTCCTAATTAAGCTAAGACCCCTCTATTAGCGCAATGGAAGAGAAAGGGATTAGGAAATTTAACGGGGAGGGCTTTCACACTTGGCAGACCAAGTTGAAAGGTTACTTAATGAAAAAGGGGTTGTGGGGAATCGTCAAGCCAACCATCATCGATATGTCATCCATTGATGGAGCATACATACAGGCACGAGCTATGAGCGCACAAAATCAAGCTAAGGATGAGAAGGCATTAGGAATCATAGTCACTCCACTACATGACAATTATGTACACTTCACTGATGATTGTGAAACCTCATCAGCTTCATAGAAGCACTAGAAAAAAACTTTGAAGCTAGGAAAAAGAAGATCAAAGTAAGCTTAAAGATGGATTTATACAAGTTAGCAATGGAACATAACAAACTTTGGCACTCCTGGTAGCATTAAGGTGGCTTGCCGCTCATTGAAACCTGACACATCTAGAGGTAGCTTGATATCTGAGGTTTCACTGAGGGAAGATTGCTTTGTTTCACCTCTTTTGCTTCTTCTTCAAGATCAATGGACTACTCTATCTCCGTCACTTCAATATATTCCTCATTCTTTTCCCCTTTTTCATCTGTTCGTAAATCGTGTTTCTCCATGACCTCCTTAGGATCTTTCATAAGACTTGTAAATAATCCATTTAAAAATATTAGAAATCCAAAGGATTCTTGAATCAGCTTGCACTCACATTCATGTAAGCTGCACCAATGGGGCCTGTACATAAGAGGCAGCTGATTATAATTCTTGAATAAGACTTTCTTTTAGGATCACAGTCTTTTAAATGGACTACCACCATTTCACCAACATTAACCCTGCCCTCTTGAGTGTGAAGCTCAAACTTCTCTCGTTCCAGCTTCAAGTGTTCACTCTGTTCAATATAAACACATCAAGATTAAATGGAGCATTAAAAATGCAGGAGACCAAATCAAACTTATCACCAGCCCCAGACGAGACTGCAAAATCTAAAAGCCTTTGATCAATCATTGTAGGGTCTTCATAAATAAATGCCTCTTTTTTCTTTTGGATTGTTGCAACACATTGGGCACTCTACAAAGTAGGTGCTGAAAAATCCACTTCTCTCTTAAGTGAGTTCAGTAAAGTAAATCTTGGATTAAAAGGGGACTCCATTTCGATAGATGGATCAGTATCAGGCTCCTCCAAACTCAGGGCAAGCTCCTCCAAAATCATGACAGGCTCTGCAACAGATATATCAATGGGTTCTATAAAGTCTACATTCCTCTTCATTGATGTTTTCAACAGCTCCGACAGTCTTCTCGGAACGTTTACTTGGCCAACAATGCGCTCGGGATCTATTTTTTGCCTCTTCCTCCTATGTGATCTTAATCTTGGCATTTATTTCATACTCACAAATATAAGTTTCATCAAACATAAATAAAAACAAGAGCACCAAATAATCATATAAGTGCTGAAAAAACTATAGCTAGGTATCTCACAGTTATTCCCAACTAATCATATAGACAAAAACATAAGATGATTAGTATGGAATGAATGCAAAACTGCTTTATATTTGTGAAGAGCAAAAACCATACAAGTGGATAATTTGGCGCACAGAGTACGTAAACCAAAATCCACAAAGCTACTAGCATGCCATGATCCACTTAATGGGCTTTCATACAATAGAATAGCTACCAAAACATCAAAGAATATTATTTTTCAAAAAAAATATTTGTACAATTTCAAAAGAGGATCATGGCGCGCGAAGTATGTAAACGAATGTCCACAACACTACTCACGCACCATGATCCACTTAATGGGTTTTCCTACAATGGAATACCTACCAAAACAACAAAGAATATTATTCTTCAAAAAAATATTTGTACAATTTCTAAAAAGGATCACCGTGTGCGGAGTATGTAAACGAATGGCCACAACATTACTGGCGCGCTGTGATCCAATATTGATTGGTGAATTGTGAAATGGTCTTTTACATTTTGAAGCACAATTCCTAGACACAACTAAACTATGGACCAAATGAAAGTGAAGAGATTGACTTTACCTTTTCCAGGACTAGACATTGTTGTTGGAGTGAAGATTTAGGACTGGGAATGTTGTTTTGGTTCTTCAAGCGTCTAATTCCGACACCTTGAAGGAGGCAGAGGCCTTCTTAAGTCTCTCTCTCTCTCTCTCTCTCTCTCTCTCTCTCTCTCTCTCTAGCCTCTATCTCTCTCTTGAGGTCTATATTTAGCTTCACCAATATGATTTCTATTCTCCCCTTGATCTGTCCTGTCACCACACGAGTTATTCTCTCTCTCTCTCTCTCTCTCTCTCTCTCTCTCTCTCTCTCTCTCTCTCTCTCTCTCTCTCTCTCTCTGTGTGTGTGTGTGTGTGTGTGTGTGTGTGCTCTCCCCTTTTCATGCAATAATAAACATTACCGTTGGCATTTTTAACGAAGCAAGACGAATATTATTGTCACGTGTTACAAGGACATGCATTAATGGATGGTACAACCACAATAAGTACTTTTTAACAACCCAAAAATACGTGTACATTTATAGTAACAAATGCACACTTGAATTCATGATGAGAGAGAGAGAGAGAGATAGAATGAAATAGAAAGAGACAAGGAGAGAGAGAAAGAGAGCGACCTAGACGACCTCTGCGAGAGAGAGAGAGAGAGAGAGAGAGAGAGAGAGAGAGAGAGAGAGAGAGAGAGAGAGAGAGAGAGAGAGAGAGAGAGACCTACCGCCGAGACAACCTTTGCAACCAAAGGCGAAAAGCTCTTTCAATTTAATTCCACCAAGAGAGGTATTTCCAAAGTGGTTGTTGAATTTGAAGAGAGACAGAGAGAGAGAGAGAGAGAGAGAGAGAGAGAGAGAGAGAGAGAGTCTCTTAGTGTCTGTTGGGTTTGAAAGAGGAAGAGAGAGAGAGAGAGAGAGAGAGAGAGAGAGTTTTTGATTACTTGCTTGGTTTTAAAGAGGAAGATACATAGAGCGAGAGAGAGAGAGAGAGAGAGAGAGAGAGAGAAAGAGAGGGATGTCATGAAATGGAGCATGGTGCATGATGGCCTGGTTTCTTTGCTTGGTTTTGAGCCCGCGCACCGTGATCCATACAAAGAGAGAGAGAGAGAGAGAGAGAGAGAGAGAGAGAGAGAGAGAGAGAGAGAGAGAGAGAGAGAGAGAAAGGGAATACAAGTAGTGGATCATGACGCGCAATAGGCTATTATTCCGTCTCAAAGTTGAGCCCACGTGCCGTGATTCACAAAAATTGAGAGAGAGAGAGAGAGAGAGAGAGAGAGAGAGAGAGACTACAACAAAAACAGGTGCCTTCAACGCAGATTTCGACGCGAACCGTCGAAAATTGCGTCGAAATCTTCGTCCCTATGAAGCAGTCAAAATACGCGTCGACATCTACGTCGAAGGAACTTGTTTTCGACGCGTATTTTGACGCCTGTATCGACGTGTATTTCGAGGACCATATCAAAAAAAAAATCTTGGGTAGAGGACAAGCATCTTGGCCTGCGTCTAGTGAAAAGATGGACACAGCCACAGCCAGACTGCCTGTCGTCTGCCCAAGAAAGCGAGCAGCATCAAAATCAACCGTGCTCCCGTAGAAATTTTGGCAGAGTTCCCTTTGTTTCAACATAAACTTTAAAAAAAAACCATACGTATACGCCTCCTACATGATATCCATGTAGGATCTCACATGAGATTTAAGGCACAACTTGATGGAAGAAATGAAACAAACTTTGTGCAAAACCATAACCAAATTAAAACCATAACCATAACAAATTTCATATATAAAGAACTCTGTGCAAAACCATAACCATAACCATATTGATCAAAACCATAACGATAACCATAACCATAAACAAAACAATAACCATAACCATAACCATAACCATAAAGTTAAACATAACCATAAACAAAACAATAACCATAACAATAACGTCCATAAACAATAAACAATAACCATCTCTATACAAGAAAGAAACACAGAGATGTGTCTGTGTCTCACAAAACATATATAAAAAAATCCACTGATGACTCGCGTGTCACAACCTGCACATAAAGGGACAAGTCACAAAATTAGTACGATATTAATTCACATTTACTTAATTAATTAAGTCAACTTACACATATTATTTGTCTCGATCAAACGTCTCATCTCAATCTATTAGCGATATTCTAAGGCCTCCCAATCTACAGGCTCTCCTGCGACAGCAAGATCATTCAATACTTCATAAATGCCTCTCCGATATGCATCTGTCTCCTCTTGGCGTGTCGGGGCTCGATGCATTGCAAGATTCTGTGTTTATACAAAAACCAAAGTAATTAAGAATACATGATTCATCGCTCTTGAAAAAAAACGCCATAGCTAGGATTGGATTGGAAACTCACAAACTCATAGCGAAAGGTGTCGAAGACTCCGCTGCCAAGATGAGATGTGCCCCTGGTCGTCCTACGTACCTCTGCGGCGAGACACTGCTGTCTGAACCTCGTGTCCGCTGTCTCCTCGTCCTCCCTGATTTGCTGCCACAACTCATGTGAGATGCTCGAAGGCTTCAGCAAGCGCTGCCTGAAAGCTTGACAAGCTGCATCTCGATGATGTTTCACGGTGTCCCATGCAACATTCGTGATCCACCTCCTCAGAAGCTCCTCTTAATCCGGAGCAGACCGATACTCTCTCATGATGGTCTCAACTATATAATTGATTTTGCTGCGATCCTGATGAGACCAAGACATCATGGTAGTGCTAGAAAACTGCACCTCCGTGAGCTGGCGAACCCGCTGTCTCATCTCAGTCCCGACACTATCCATGTCAACCTGTCCATCTGGCCGTACAGTATAGACCTTGGAGGCACTAGGATCGTGTGTCCCCCAAGGTGTCTGAGGTGTGCTAAGAGGTGTGTCGAGAGGTATGCCTGGGTAGGACGAGGATCGTGAGCGAGGAGGGGTGAAAGCATCTGTGGACCCTCCTCCACAGTAACCACCACCTCCATCTGACGATCGCCGAGATCGGCGAGTGCGCCTGTGCCGTACCCCTAGTCGTTGAAGCAATCGTGATGGGAGATCTCACTGGCATTGTACCCATAGGCGTCCCCCCCCCATAGGCGTCAGACCCTCGAGTGTGAAGCTCGGAGGCGTGGTACCCGTACCTCTGGCTATCCAATACTGAGATGCATTTGCCATCTGAGTGGACATCATCCGTGTGATGAAGCCCATAAATGCATCCACACTCATAAAAGAGGGATCTGGCGACTGGTCTGCCATACTAAAGTCCTGCACAAAGAAAGTAAAAGAAAGCGTCAGAACACCTTTGTTTAAATTAAGAAAGAGCTTAATTTTAAATCAACGTATTCACACACACACTTACAGGCCTCGACTAGTAAGGCATCATCGATAAGATCTTGCACCGTATCATCGTCTATCTCTAACTGCAGACATAACTCTACCCCAACTCGTTCTGGTGGATTGTCTTCATCCATTACATCTTCATCTACAAGTGTCATATCTGCCTTGTCTGCATCATCCCTCGTATATCTGTCAGCTTCCTCTGCCATACCTTCATCCATCTCATCTAATGTCACATTAGTATCTACGTCGTCTGGCCGACTTTCCTCCAGGAGCTCTTTCCCTTCAAATGCTTGTTTATTTCTTGGAGCAACCTGAACCACAAACCACCATTGTCTCTCTTGAGGGTCCGGTACAAAGACCACTTGCTCGCAATGTTCGGGGAGAGCAAACGTGTCGCTCGCATCTATCCAAATGTTTGTAGAATCTATCTACACAAGCTTGTTTCCATCTCTACGTACCGTTGCATTGCAACCAGAAGAGTCACCTTGAACCACTTCACATCCAACAAAAACATCTCAAACCGCTTGAAGCTGACTTTCAAGATATTTGACATTAGACCACAGTAATCTAGGTTGCTAGTGCTCTCATTCGTGTCTCTGGCACTGGCCCTGCTCTTTTGCATGAAACTAACCATTACCCCACTGTCAAACGTGTTTCTTCTGCTATCAATTTGTTATGTTCTAAAATGATTTCCATGCGACCACAGTCTCATGTATGTATGATACCTCCAATCACATCAAATAGCCAGCTCTTCCTCTTCTAGAGATATGGGTTCTCCGATCTGTCGAGCTGCTCTCACTGTATTGTCCAACCATGCCATTGTAGGGAATTCACGTAGAGGAGCAAGATGGTCTGACAAGGGTAAGCCTCTAGTCGTTTGGCTTTGCCTAAAATCGTGTCTCTCCTTATTGCGTCTCTCTTTCTCTTCTTTGTACCTTTCAAGACATTTTTGCATCGGCTCTGAATTTAGTATACAGAACTTCATGATCTTTTCTCGAATGGCGTCATCCATTTTCTTCGGCACCCCTTGCCCTTGTGGCTCCTCTCCCACCAATCTTGCATCCTCCTCATTGCTCCATAGTCGAGGCATTTCTAGGTCAGAAACGGATAGAAATTCGGTCGTCAAGACAAGAGACTCTTGCACCAGCCATCCTTCTGCCATGCTCCCCTCTGGACGCGCTTTTTGGCGAACAAAACCCTTAAGTGTTTTCATGAACCGCTCTAGAAAGAACATCCAACGGCTGTGGACTGTACCTGCCACTGCAACCTCGTCTACTACATGGACGAGCAAGTGCATTTGGATAGTTAGGCAGCTCGTGGGTAGATACTTCTCAATCATACAAACGGCCTCAATGGAGTTAGCCCTTGCGACTGCAATGGATTCCTCTTGTATCTCCTTGGAAGAGATCCAGTGCACTACCTATGAAATCTTGTATATGTAAGACCACACTTCCTCCGTTAAACACCCCTTGATCACAATTGGAAGAATAAATTGCAAGAGCTTATGCCATTCGTGCGATTTCACTCTTGACAGTTGATCGTCATGGGTAAATGCTGTCTTGAGACACCGCATGCATCCTCTTGGCATCCTGAACTCTGAAATCACCCTTTTGACTTGTTGTTCCTCGCTTTTTAGCAATACCCATGGTGCTCTTGGAAGCTTTGTTTGGCCCGCTGCATTGGTGAAAGGCCACAGCTCTAGCATCTTTCCAACTGACTGCAAATCATCTTGTGAAGCTCGATTGTCTTTCATTCCCATGATTGTCTTCTAGAGGAGCTCTCCAACATTCTTGAATATATGCATTGGATCCAACAAATGTTTAATTAGTAGATCACCCCAGTACGGCAACGTATGGAGAATGGACAAACGTTTCATTCCTGGAACAGGTTGCCCCTCATGTTGCTCCCATCGGCGACGCCACTCTTGTACATGCATAGGACGACATTCGGGGCCATATGGGAGATAACGATGGTGTCCTTGATAAATTTTCTTTCAAAGCGAGGCAGAATAGCACACATCTAAAGATGGCCCGCAAATTGGACATGCATTGTATCCCGAAGTTGTAAGCCCTACATATATTAAAGCATGATTCAGTACTACACAAAGTGCTTGCGAATAGCGAGAATTTTGTAAATCATCCACCATTACCAGAAGCTTCATTGTATCCTGGCCAATCATGCATAGTCCACATAAGAAGTCCATGGATCCTTGCATGTTGTTGTCCTGCTGGTTCAACCGCATCTACTATGTCGATCCCATGCCATAACTCTTGGAGCTCGTCAACTAGTGGTGCTAGATAAACATCCATGTTTTTTGCCTTGAACTTACCAGGCACAATCAAGCCTAATATCAAATGACCCTTCTTGATGGCAAGCCACGACGGGAGGTTGTAATTGACAAGGCACACAGGCCAAGTGCTCCATGACGAGCTTCTCGAGCCAAATGGATTGACTCCATTCATTGCCATGCCCAAATGCAAATTGCATGGTTCACTCTTAAAATGTGGCAATGTATCTTCAATGTGCCTCCAATCCTTTGAATCACCGGGCACCCTAAATGTTGTGTCAGTGGATCTATTTGTAGAATGCCATCACATCAACTTTGCAATGGAACCACAACGAAACATGCTTTTTATCCTCGGAATAATAGGGAAATGCCGCAACACTTTAGCTGGCACCGACTCTCCAACCGGATCTTGTTTGTAGCGCATTGCTCTGCACTTAGGACACGACAGACAATCTGTAAATTCATTGCAAAAAAGAATGCAATCATTTGGACATGCATGAATCTTGTTGTAGTCCAAGCCAACTGAGGTCAATAGTCGCTTTGCATGTGGCCTAGAGGGGGGCATTTCATTGCCAGCCGGGAGTAGCTGCTCCCGCAACAACCTGTTTAAGCCACATTGAATTAAAAGCTCCCCAAGCACGTCACTGTTGCAATCAAAAAATCTCTTTTGTAAGTTACGTACCTACACAAAGCAGTGATGCTTGCATCTGACCACCCGTACACTGACTGCAGATTAAAAAACAACAGACAAGTACGAAGCACAGATATTTTGGCACCTTCATAGATTGGTTGACGTGCCAACTTTCTCGACATGTCTTCAGGAGATGGGCGCACGTCTTCTAGTGCTGCTTCATTAGCGTTCTCTTCGCTTGTCTAGAAGAAGGCATCCAGCATCTCCTCCATGCCGTCGTCTTGTGTCTGTAAGCCCTCCTCTGCTTCCATCCTTGGCTCTGGATTGGTCGGACCTTCACACATAATCCTTTTTCTCTCTCTCTCAGATGTAGGTGTTATGTCGCAAAAATCAATGCCCGTTCCGTAGGAGTCGTATCGTAGATTTTGTATGGTTTCTCTAGCAAACTCTCCTCCATGTCGTCGTCTTGTGTCTGTAAGCCCTCCTCTGCTTCCATCCTTGGCTCTGGATTGGTCGGACCTTCACACATAATCCTTTTTCTCTCTCTCTCAGATGTAGGTGTTATGTCGCAAAAATCAATGCCCGTTCCGTAGGAGTCGTATCGTAGATTTTGTATGGTTTCTCTAGCAAACTCTCCGGACTTGTGCACATGCTCATTACATATCCTACGCTTGTGCAAGATTTGATACTTGCAGAGCATGCATGAGCATGCAATCTTTTCCTCCATGTTAGTTGATGACGTTGCCATCTACAATGATTATGAATGTTGTTTCAATATATATACTCCTCACAATGTAAACTACCTCGCATTCTCTAGCCTTGCCCGATCTCCGCACACCTCGGTCCAAAGGTGTATGGAGATCAGGACCACCGGGTCAAAATCTCGTCTTTATTGGTCAAATCCTATATGGGTAGACATATACGTGCTCTCCCAGGTGTACATGACAATGCATGTAGCCGGCAAAACCCCTTTGCCTCTTTTAGTTCCATAGTTTCTTCTAGAGGGAGAGAGAGAGATAGAGAGATTTTTTGTCCTTTTCACACAATTGGTCAGCCAAGATAACTCTTTCACCACTACTTTCTCTATCTACTACTATCTCTCTCTCTCTCTCTCTTTAATTTCCTACACACACACACACACATTTTTCTTTCTCTCTCTCTCTCTCTCTCTTTCCTACACATATGCACACATCTCTCTCTCTCTCTCTCTCTCTCTCTCTCTCTCTCTCTCTCTCTCTCTCTCTCTCTCTCTCTCTCTCTCTCTCTCCTACACACACACACACAATGTAGCTTGGGAGAGAGAGAGAGAGAGAGAGAGAGAGAACAATACCTGCGCTGCAGGTTTCCAAGAAGGCTAGATCTGTGCACGCGCTTCCAGGTGAAAATGACCGCCTACACGTGGATTTGGTTTTTTTCCCCAAATTTTTTTCGTCGATATACGTGTCGATATACGCATGGAAATACACGTGGAAATACGCGCCTTTCGACAGGCATTGCCATGTGTATTACCACGTATGTATTGACGCGTATATCAACGAGGGGTATGCCCGTTGAAATGCGCGTGGAAAGGTA
Source organism: Adiantum capillus-veneris (assembly GCF_014529385.1). NCBI lineage: Eukaryota > Viridiplantae > Streptophyta > Polypodiopsida > Polypodiales > Pteridaceae > Adiantum > Adiantum capillus-veneris. The sequence continues at coordinate 18,028,068 of NC_140957.1, read as the reverse complement.
CAGTGCATCAAAATATTGTGCGTCAAAAAGCGCGTAACATGTTTTAGAGAGAGAGAGAGAGAGAGAGAGGGGGGGGAGAGAGAGAGAGAGAGAGAGAGAGAGAGAGAGAGAGAGAGAGAGAGAGAGAGGGGAGAGGGAGAGAGAGAGAGAGAGAGAGAGGGGTAGGGGTTAAAGTCTCAGACAATACAAAACAACATTTTTCACTACTCCACCTTGGAGTAAATAACAAATCATTGAAACCAATGTCTAAAATTATAGTGGGAGGGTTAGACGGATAGTTAGGGTATCCATATGGGCGCATACCATTGTAGGCATGTGGAAGAGGTGGTGGGGAAAAAACCAAATGATAATTAAGGAGGGGAGAGAGAGTTAGGGATTTCAAGAATTGGTGCACGGCGCGCGGTAGGCTATATTCTCCTCACAATTTTTAGCTTGTGCGCCGTGATCCACACAAAGAGAGAGAGAGAGAGAGAGAGAGAGAGAGAGAGAGAGAGAGAGAGAGAGAGAGAGAGAGAGAGAGAGAGAGAGAGAGAGAGAGAGAGAGAGAGAGAGAGATAGATAGATTTTATTATCATCCTCGGAGGTCAAAGATGACCTATGGGACCAAAGTTACATGTGATGTAGTATGTGTATGGCTGATGAGTGACTCTCGATGCTCCAAAATTGTAGTGATGAGAGTCGCAATGGAGAGCCCACACTTTGGCTGGGAGAGGAAAGTGTATAGGTCTAAGTTATAGCTGAAAATGTGAGAGAAGCAAGTTCGGATGTGACCAAAAGCTGAGCACTCTAGTAGTGTGTGGTACTCAGACTCTCGAACTTGCAGTGAGCATAATGTGCACAATCGATTCGACTCTTCTCCATTGCCCCAACGCCCTATCTCGCATCGAAGGAAATGGGAGCTAAGCCGAATCACTGCAATAGTGCGTATCGCGGACAAGGGAATAGGCTCAAGCATGTAAGTGTGAGTACGGTTTCCTCTCTCAGCGAAGAACATGGTTTTGTAGTTGGGGGCAATAAAGGTGGTGTAATGTATGAAGCGTGACCCACCGGATTTCTCCCAAGCCATAATACATTGGCGTTGTAGAAAAGCTTCATTCACTTGAGAGTCAATTGCAGCATCATGTAGCAAGTGTAATGCATCCCATCTCTCAAACCACTTCTTTATGTCTTGCATCCATCCCGTGCTCAAGATCTTGCTTTTATGCGTCTTTTGAACTTTTTTGCTTGCTTCCCGTGCAATTGTAGGAAGTCGATGTGAGGGGTTTTGACGCATCTTTATCATGTACTCCACAACCCTTTCCATGCCCATAACCTCAATTGGAAGAGATCCCGACTCAAGAAGTAGGAGCATATATGGTGTTTGTGTCTTAACTTGGAGAAAGTTTGTAAGAAAACGCTTTTGGACATTCTCAAACACTTTCCAAGTAGACTTTGAGATGCTCCCGCCCCACACTTCAACTCCATAAAGAAGAACCGGTCTCACCAATGAATCAAAAAGATACTTCTTGAGAACCCAACACTTGATGTTTCCCGCATTACACATGTTCTCAAATGCATAATATGATCTCTTTCCTGCTTCCAAACGACGCATAGCACATTCATGCCACTTGTGATTAGATGGAACCTCAAGGCCAAGGTACTTAAAGCTCTCAACAACTTCAAGTGTCTCATTGTTGTACACAATGCATGGCTTCTCCTTATGGTTGGTTTTCACAAGCATAACCTTCGTTTTGGATTCATTTACAATCAGCCCACTATGCAAGCAAAAGTTCTCAAGGACAACCATAAGCTTTTGTGCATCTTCTAAAGTGTGTGCTAGAAGCACTACATCATCCGCATACAACAAAAGCATGATTACCGCATTGCAAATAGTGACCTCTTCAATGCCTTCTTCTTGCATAAAGTCAAGTACCATTTGTTCCAATTGATCGATGCATAGACCAAAGAGAGTTGGTGACAATGGACATCTTTGTTTAACCCCAATAGTGCTTACAAAAATTTCTGAAATTTCTCTTCCCATGCGCAATTGACAAATCACCTTCTCATAGATTCGAGAAACCGCAAGCATAAACTCACTTGGCACTTGGAGTTCTTCCATCCTTCTCCACAAATTGTTACGTGGAATCATATCAAAGGCTTTCTTAAAGTCCACAAAACAACAATACAATCGCTTGCCTTTCAACCGTTGCCTTTCAACCGACTTTCGTCCATGAGAACACGAAGAGTGACAAGATGATCAATGGTGCTGTGGAATCGACGAAAACCCGCTTGTCCCTTTGCACGGTTGTCATTCTCTTCAGCCCAATCACTCAGTTTCATCTCCATTATGCACCCAAACAACTTTGCCATAAGAGACCCAATCATTATAGTCCGGTAGTTGCTTACATTCTTTACATCCCCTCCTTTATGCAAAGGCTTAACCCAATTAGTACTCCAATCATAAGGCATGCCATGTTGAAGTGCAAGGTTGAACATATCACACATCCACTCATGGGTAAAATCTCCCGTCCATTTGATCATCTCCGGCTTGATACCTTGAAGATCTCCCGCTTTGCGAGTGGCCAACTTTTCAAGCCCATCGCATACATCCTCAATAGTAAAAAAAGAGGGCATACATGGGAGTGAACCATAAAATGGCATTTTTTCAGCGTTTGCTTGCTCATATAATTGCCTACAATGTGTGTACATATCCACTAGACTCAAGTTACCAAAATTATCAACCCGCTTGCCCCTCAAGTTTCTCCAAAATCTTCCACATGCATGTGCCTTTTCTTGGACTTGAAATTCTTGTTGCTTTACTTCCCATCTTCTTCTCTTCTTTTGAATCAATGCCTTGTATGTATGCAAATGACTTTGATAGTTGTCTTTGTCCATAGTTGCATCAAGATTTATCAAGGACTTTCGAACATCTTGACATTCTTTATCAAACCACGTTTTGCATGATCTATCTTTGTTAATACCATGGAGATGCTTTATGGCAAAGCATTCTTCCACACAAGAACAAATAGCTTTCTTGAAAGCTTTCCATTTAGTTTCCAATGGTGCATCACATTGAAGCTTTGTCATCCATAGTTTTTGCTCAACCATTTCAATGTACATTGGTGCCCGTTTGAAATCCATACATAGTGATAACTTCTCTTTCCTTTGGCTAAGATTATCATGCTTAGTTGCTTCTCCACATGAAAGGTCAATACATAAGGTGCGATGGTTGGATTCCGAGGTCCATTGACCAAACATAAAACTCTTTATGCGATACATGATGGCTTCAAAGAGTAGCATATAGTCAATCACACTATCCCCATTATGTCTCTTACATGTAAATCCATTGGTTCCACTCCACAAAGATACACCATTGGCAATGAGCATACCCGTGCTATTACACATGTGTAAAAGTAACTTTCCATAGTGATCCGGCTCTTTCTCATCCATTGAAGTACGATCATACAAGTGAACTTCCTCCAACTCCCTTGAAATGTATGGCATATCAAATTTTTGAGTATCATGTTGCAATGTTTTTGTGCGAGCATTCATATCCCCAAATACAATAACATCACCTTCACCTTTGAAATAAGCAATGTCCTCTTCCAAATCAGAAAATGGTTGATCTCTATCCATGCAAGCATAAAAGGGAGAATCATGATGAGGAATGTAGCAACCGGCTACAAAAATGGGTGCTCTTTTTGGTGTCATAATTTTCAGCCATACATAACGTTTGTACTTGTCATCTTTCAGAATTGATACAAAATCTTCCAATCCTTTCTTAACCATACATGCTAACCCTCCTTGTCCTCTTCGTTGCTTGAGATTCTTTAACCACATCAATGAATGTACATTGTAATCCTCCAAGCCGTTAATCCTTTGTGTATCATGCTCCCAAGTTTCAACAAGAAGTACAACATCGGCTTTGCTTGTTAGTTCATCAATGCCAACCCCCGCATTCCATGGGTATCCATTACAATTCCAAAAGCATATTTTCAATTGTAACTCAGTCTCATAGGTCACGCGTCCCTATTTGCTTGAGAGACTTGCCTCCTCCTTGGGCACATTTTCTTCATGAGATATCTCCTTGTTTTTATTATTCTTTTCCTCATATGCCTTGTGACGCATATTTTGTTGCTTAATAGTGCGATCTTCACATACAAAACATTTTGTATCCCTCAAATAGATCCAACTATTATCAAGGATAATTTTTCGCTTGGTCTCATCCGGCATGGTGCATACAATTGGTCATTCTCCCGAGCGAGGAGCTCCTTGCTTCCCCACTCTATGTGCTCCATAGACCATAACTCCGGACATGCCAAAATGGGTTTTGAAGAAATCTTCAATAACAATGGCAAGAGAAGGAGGTGTCTCTAACATCTCTTCGGGAATTCCACGAATAACAATGTTCTTGGAACGTCGCTCCCGTTCCTTCAACTCCTCCACATCCACATTCTCAACATTCTTTGTTTGAACCATAGCTTGCATGAGTGGGGAATTAGAAACCACATTGCTACCACATACATCAGCCCAAGACTTGTTTGTGCATACATTTCTCATTTCACATACATCCCGGATCATAGTGTCAAATTTCTCCTCTTTCAATACATGGTCATGCTCTACTTTGCTCATCCGCTCCTTCAAAGCATTTAAGTCCACAAGAGAGCCACTACAAGAGGTTGTGTGCTCTTGTGACGCTGTTAGCGACGGAAATACACTGGGTTTTTATAACCCCCGGCGTCGCTAAAACCGTCGCTAAGAGCGTCGCTATATGCGTCGCTATATAGCGACGCCCATAGCGACGGTTATAGCGATGTTTACACAGAAGACTATAGCGACGCTCATAGCGACACTACAGAGCCATAAATAGCGACGCTTATAGCGACGCCCGAGAGAATTTTTTTTTTGGTGGCAGGGCATTGAATGCCCTGCCACCCATCAACCATATTGTACTTGATTCACTTTTTTAAAAAAGTGCAAGGGTAGATAATAGACCCAAAATAGTCACCCACAAGACGCATTGTTTGCAAAATTGACAATTGTACACATCATAGGCAAAATGAATTGATTGGCAAATGTAATAATGACAATTGTACAACATCATAGGCATAAAGAATTGATTGGCAAAAGGAACTGCGGTGACAAATGTAATAATATGCATGGTTCAAAAAGACGTATAAAATCCGTCTCATGAGACATAAGCTATGAGAAACCCTAAACTAATGCTATGTAGCTACGGCTAAACTGACGTCGTCTAGTCAGACGTCTCATCGCGTCCAAGCGGCGTATCTATCGGATTCTGCAAAAAAAGACAATAAGACAGCTTTCAGTAAGTATAAACATATAACGACATTTATAAAACAATACAAAAAATAAAAAAGAGTAAACCCTAATACTAACCATCGCGAGAACTGAGAATGTCCATCAGGGCGTTTAAGCCCTTCCTACCTGTGTACTCACGCTCGTACGGTGTGGGATCACGTCCTGTCATCGACCACTGTCAAAACATACAAAGATTTCATTATGTTAGAATTAAAAAACTCATCAACCCTAAACTATCGAACATAAAGAGCAATGCGAAAACACTTACAAAATCGGCCTCAAATGATGCCCATCCACCGCTCCCGAAGTGGTGCGAGCTCCCTGCCTCTACTCGCGCTCTGGCTGCATCCTTTTGTTGCTTCCACTTGTCGGGATTCTCGCGCGCTGCTTTCTTCGCATTCTTCCAATCTTCTTTGGCCAGTCAATCTGGCCTGTTCCACCCATTCTTGATTGCTTTTTGCACTTTGAAACGCTTGTGTTTGCAGTATTCGCGCATTCAAATCTTCATCAGGTCTTCATTGAAGCGCTGATCCCGTGTTGGAACGGGAAACTCATCATGAAGTATGCTGATGACTCTGTTTTTAAAATCACTTGGTACTTCACTCCATTTGTTTAGTATGTAGTGTCTAAACAGCTGAGAGCAAAGACCACGCATGCGCGAGATCACCTTCTTGCCGTCATCATCCATGATGATGCCGCCGCTGATGTCGACGGAGTAAGGCAAGCCCTCTGGCCGGTGACGCGTGAACCTGGGTGTCCCGGCAGGGGTCTCTAGCGGCGTGTCGATGGGGGTACGGACGTCAGGTGTCTCCACCGGCGTCTGGGCCCCGAAGTGAGGAGTGTCGAGTGGGGTGGCTCCTGGCGGAGTAGGTAGAGGTGTGTAGCTTCTAGGAACAGTCAGCCGTGCAAAACCTGGCGTAGATGGCGATGCTATGGCTAGTGTGGGGGCGGGCAAAGAAGGGGAGGGTAAAGAGCCTCGTCGAACACGAGGCGGTGTGGAGGCATCGGTGGCGGAATCCCCACAACAACCGCCACCGCCACCACTAGAGCGCCGGTGTCTAGACGAGTGTGAAGCTCGTCTCATCGACACCGAAGCTTCACAGCGCGCCGAATGCTCCGAAAGAGAGGGAGATGCGGATGGAGTAGGAACGCGCGATGATGCGCCAGAGCGATGACGCTCCACGTACCACTGTCTCTGCTGCGGTGACAAAGAAGAAAGAAACTCCTCATCATCCATACCTGCATTAAACACACGAATACTTAAACTTAAAATTGAATGAATAGAGTAGACAATGACGCAAAGACCATTAAATACAATGACGTAATGACGCATATAAATACAATGACACAATGAATTGAGTGATAGAAGAGGCAAGTCGAAAACTCATAATTTTCAATCAAAAGATGTGAGCGCGAGTAGAAAAGAGCGTTATACACCATGGAAGGTACTTACAGAGCCAGAGCTTTTACAACACGGAGCAAAATTGTTCAAATACAATATTTGTGGCTTTAAGAGATCTCTCTCTCATCCTCGCATAACTCAGCATAACTTCCTATATCTATATAGAGCTCTCCGTTTAAACACATATCCTCTGTTTCATTTTGTAGCTCCTCTGCATGCACCCCATATAGAGTAGTAGTATCTTGATGCTCGTCTGGCACCACCGCAGCGGCTTCTGATTGAGCATCTTCTCTGATCTCCTCCATTGATGTCGTTGTGATTGGCACATGGTAGCCTTCATACGTCCTTGCACTACGAGGGGCTACCTCTATGACGTACCACCAGTTTGATGTAGACTTTGTATCCGCTTGTTTGAAGCCCTGCATGTATACACATGATAATAGATCAACTATGGGAAAAAACAAGATTTACAGTGTCTGAGTGAGGAGTGTCAATAGATCACCTGAGCATTCTGTTAGCCCGGGATAGTCATGCATGGTCCACATTAGAATGCCTCTTATCAAAGCATTCCGTCGTCCTGTGTGCCGGCTCATATCCACCACCTCTATGCCAATCCACAATTGTTGTAGCTCTTCCAATAGTGGACGAAGATACACATCCATATTCCCCACTTTATATCGCCCTGGCACAATCAAGCTTAGCCATAGGTGCCCCTTCTTCGTAGTCAACCACGGGGGAATGTTGTAGTTGACGATGACAACGGGCCACACACTGTAAGATGTTGATCTTTGACCAAATGGATTTACGCCATCCATAGCCAGGCCTAAGCGCAAATTTCGAGCTTCCCTGGCAAAATCCGACCATGTTCCATCTATATGTTTCCACGCTACGCAATCTGCAGGAATTCGTAGCACACCATCCGAAGATTTATTCTCCTCATGCCATGATGCTAGGGCGGCCATGGACTTACATTCGAAGAAATGCTTGATGCGAGGAAGCA
>NC_140957.1:17960365-18015365 GCF_014529385.1 Adiantum capillus-veneris | reverse complement strand
TTATGTCAAAGGTATTTCCTTGCTATGGTTTGGACCAACTTGGTGCTATTATTAATTAAAGTATTGACCACAAGTTCACCTAATTTTGCAGAATGTTGTGGAAAATTGTACCTTGGAATATTTACAAAGGTACCACACTTCAATGATTCAACATCTACTATCTCTTTCAACCCCAAGAATGTTAGATGCAGAAGACACTTTTGTCGATGACCATATAATAACTTTAACAATGACCAGTGATGAGGAAGTCATGCCAGTTTCCACCACTGGAAACCAAATCCATAAAATTGACCCCATATTAGAGGAACAGACACCGGTATGCTTTGTAGTAGGAGCGGCCGAATCCGAAGTTGGGGTTGATCAATGTGAAGTAGACCAAGCCCTTGAAAATGCAGATGTAAAATGCTCCTCAGAGCCGAGGAATGCAACAGAGGTTCTAGGCCAAGTAGAGGAGGATAAGGGAGTGCCTATTATTATGGCATAGGGTGCGGCACATGATCAATATGAGGGATTCCAATCTCCTGTAATTACTGATGTGAAGAGCTCTTCAGAGTCTAGAGAAGATACAGAGTGTCTTGGCCATGTAGAGGAGGACGCCAACATTGCAAATCAAAGTCAAGAATTTGGCCATGGAAACACAAGAGTCCTGTACTGCACAACCACAAGATGTGGATACCCTTGGTAATAAAAAAGGGAACATCGACACTCAACAACATAATATCAACATTATAAATGACCAGTATGGACGCTTGCTTCAAGTAGATATGGTTGTTCCGGTAATATCCATTGTACTTAAATAATATACTCTTTTTTGTTTCTAACTACTTATATGTATGCACACAATAATTGCAGAGACTAACTATCTTGGATCTCAATGGATTGTTGCTGCTACGACAGCCGTACAATGTACATACAGAGCTCTCCGATTTACGTAGTTTCCGCTTGGGAAATCTCAGAGTAGCAATTCGACCAAGCACAAAGGAATTTTTAAATTTTTTTGATTCCACGGTTTAGAGTTGCTATCTAGTGTTCAATGTAGGCCCACAACCTGAATCCCCTTGTTACCATAGTTTGCAATTTGGCTAAAATTTGGAGATCGGATTTTTATTTTGTGTATAGTCAAAGAAATTGTAATACCATTGCGGAACATTTCCACCGGACTAAAGCTAATGTACCACTTTTCTACAAGCACTTTGAACAGATCAATGTGCCTTATGATGCTCTCAATGCTTTGTTGATTGATGAAACAACACATAAGTGTTTACTTAATCCACCCGACACTACTATTTTCCCACCTTCATTTGAAGGGCATCTTTACAATTTTTACCTAGAGGACATTTTGGTCCCATAGCTGCAACCAATGTACTTAGGCCCATTAAGCACGTTGGAATTTGTACTTACAAATGTACTTAGTAATTCATTGTTTATACCTTAAATTGATACTGTCTACCTGTCTATGTGTTTTGAATACTCAGAGAGAGAGAGAGAGAGAGAGAGAGAGAGAGAGAGAGAGACTTGATATTAAGATTAAACTAGTCAAGAAAGTTATATTTCATTGAAGCCATTCAAGCTAGATTACATGGGCACAATTTGAATACGGCCAAAAAGATCTCCACACACAAAATGCTTCTCCCTTTGTTTCATTACTCTTTGTCCGCCCAGCAAGAAATAAAAGTTTATGGAGTCAATGTCGGCAGTCTCCTCCACTATGTTACGTCGAAGTTGCAAAAGATTGCATTGTTGCCTTATTGTAATAACTATCATAAGATATAGGTCTTTCTCCACCACTTCCACGTCTATGACACCATTGTTTGCCAAACTTGCTGCCTCTTGATCCATAGGCACATAGCAACCGTCAACTATGTGAGAACGCTTGTACCAAAAGGAGATTATTAATGTCTATGTCGCAAGCGTATACTTGACAATGAAATTGTCAAGAGTAATCTCGCAACATATGGCATATGTTTCTTTCACATACCACCCTCGATCAAGAAGCTTATCACACAAGAGGGAATCAAATGATTTGCAGAGCGGCATAGTTTTAGCAACATGTACTTTGTAGGTATAAAATAACTCAACAAAGAGACCAACATGACAGAAATTTGCAAGTTTCACCGATTTAGTGGGTACAAAGTTTCGGAGAGACCTCTAAATATCCCTATAGAGCCTGCTCCTCAATGCCTCACTCATTGTTGTGTCGGGAACGGGCCAATCCACGGAGTTCCAGTTGGTTGGTAGTGGAACCTTCACCAACACTCCTCTCTGATTCCTTTGATTGAGTTGGTAGAAATGGCCATAGAAGAAAATATTCTCATCTGCCAGGCTTTTGCTAGTTCTGCCAGCATATTGCAAGACCCCAATATGAGCATGGGTCACAGAGATGAGACCTATAATGCACTCCAGTGGCTCCCATTCCTCATATGAGGAAGGATAAACATCTGTGAATGTAAGAGAATAGAAATAAATACAAACATCTATATAACCTAATTATATACCTGTAATAAGAGAAGAAAAAACACATTCACATCTGAAATATAAGATAATATTTCTAGAGGAGTGATAAATAATTAACTTACAATTGCAGCGTGGATTATGCACCATGGACACATCCCCACCATTAGCAATCACATCAGAGTGAGTGAAAACGAAGACAAAGCCATAGGTATAATGGAGGGAGAATGAGTTTTGAAAGCCTTTCATAAAAGTAGTGGGGATATCTTTTAATGAAGGGAGAGATTTAGCTATCAATCAGTAGTCAGGTGTCAGCAACTTGACGGCTACTAGCAGTGGGCCCTACTTTGCGAGACGAGGAAGTTACCTTACGAAAATGGGACAAAACTCAATATTTTAAAAAATTTTCTTTCATTTTTGTGTTATTTTCCATGCATTTCTACCTTACGTAAGGTTTCTGCTCATTGGTTGCACCTTCTTTTCTCTCTCTTCAATAAGGCCCTCCAAATGACCTCCAAAATTTCCTAATGTGTTGCTAATCGCATTTTCTTTGTCATTTCCTATATCTGCTTTGCATATTCACTTACTTAGAGAATTACTTCATCATTTTTCTACCAGTCTTCATTTTTTGTGAGCTGCCTAGATGATTCAGCACTCTCTTGTGGCTCCTTGGATGGGACTGTGGTAGTTACTGGCTGCAGCAAGGCTTCTACCTCTGTATGTGGTTGTGTGGTTGCCTCTACTGCTTTGTCTTCTTGAGGCTTTGTGGATGCCTCGATCGTTTCCTGCTGGGTGGTTGTAGACGGTGTCGCCTCTGTTTCTTGTGCCTTTGGTTGCTCAAAACTTGTTGCCTCCTGTGGTTCAGGACTTGCTGTTCTTTGCGGTTTTGGTTCTCTTTTTTTTTTTTTCTCGCCCTTAGTGGGTCTAACTATTGGTGATCGGGGAGTGCTTGGCATGGGGTGGTCTTGTTGTTCCGTAGCAGGTGATGATGGTCTGAGAGACATCTCACCGTATTCGTGCTGGGCTTCACTTTGTTGTGTTGCTTCAACTTGTCTTTCTTGCGCGGCCGCATCTTCCTTAGCTTTTCTCTTAGTTTCTGGAGATTCGTTTAGATTTAATGCTTCTACTTCAGCGTACATGCATTCCAAAAATCCAGTGGGGTCCTCTGCCTCTTTCCTTACAGGGTGCTTTGTTCTAGGTCCCTTTATTTCTTTAGGAATCCACTTTTCGGGGCCTTCTCCTGCATCTTGGCGGCTTCTTTCATAGGTGTGCTTCTCCCTTGCAAATCCTGCCTTTTTCTGTTGAGGCACCTCTTGATGTGTAGCCACTGCTTTTCTATTCATCTCTTCAATCCAAGCTCTTCTTTCCTCGTTGTCTAAGCTTTCGCTGCTATGTGCTTCAAGAGAGCTCTCGGCAGATTCTTCAACGGATTTGTAAGCTCTTTTTGTGGACCTTGTGGCTCGAGGAGATGGTTGTGCAAACACAATCCATGTGTTCTGATCTAGGGCGAGTGCTCCTAGATGACAGTCCGTACAGACTTTAGTTTTTACCCAGTTTTTGGTCAATTTGGTGATCCAAATTCTATGGTCCTTTACAAAAGTTGTTTGTACATATGCATAGAGTCTCTGGTCTCAACCTTGGTCAATTTTGAGCAGAAAGTAAATAATCACGATTATTTACTTTAAGCCTAAAATGAACACTTTTTTTAACTTTTTCATTGGGCAGTCTTTTCATGAGCTATTTTAAGCCTCTGAGTCAAGTCAAAACTTAATTTGGTCTAAAATGTCAAGAAAAAGTAAATAATCTGAGTTTTTGCAAACTCTTGAAATTTTTACCTCAATGTGTCCTTGAGCTTATCCACTGGTTCATACAACTTTTAAGCATACTCTCCAGTCGAATTGACTACTTGGCAGTCTTTTCATGCTATTTCTGGCCGTAGACCTGAAATTCTGCAACTTCAAATTACAACTCACAATTGATTATTTCAGAGAGAGCAATGTTCTGAAATCCACCATGGATTCTACTTACCCTACTCCTAGGTCCTACTGCAGTGGGATTGTGAAAAGTGTCCACAAGCACTCATTTTCTTGTTTTTTATGGTTTCTGAGCCTTGATCTTAAGACTTGCCTCGTCCATCAATCATTCTCAAAATCCTAATCTAATTCTACAATCCTACAATTTTAAAGGCACTCAGCAATTATGATTACTTCCAAGCTATCTCTACACAGCAAAAGATGAGAATCTTAAGCTATGCGGTTTTAAAAATAAAGTTTCTACTCTAGGAGATCCTAGAGGAAGTTAAAGGATAATTTTCACAAGACGCTCATGTTTATCTCTAGTTTAGGTCTCTGCAATCCCCGTCAGCGGCGCCAAATGTGGGACGTGTGTCTAACCTCACTCCTATCTTATTGCAGATGTAGTAAGAACCACGATTATATTGTCAATCCATGGGGCGAAGCTAACTCAACTAGTGCATAGAGGCTACAAGAGGTTGTCAATCTCTTGAAAAACAACAAACAATTTGCATCTAACTCAAGCTACACTCAAGTGACTGAAATCACCAAAAGCCAATCGCTCATTGGCAAACAAATCACATCCATTACAGCATCAAATGGCATCAAAATGTAACGAAACTTCTAGGACATGTTTATAGCACCTAAACACACATGCTTATGATCTCAAATCTCACTTTAGGTCAAGTGCAAAAATCACGATTATTAACAGCACTGGATTTTTGACCTAGTGGTTTTCGATCCAAAATGCAACTAAATGCTTAGCAATGATGTCCCAATACCACACCTATGCTTAAATTTTTATTTTGAAGTGTAAATTTTTACTTATAATGAAATTAGACCGCAGGTCGATGACACCAAAAGCTATGAAATACCATGAAATGCTTACGTCAATGCGTAGAGCTCTTACCTCTGGTTGCAACGCAACAGACATGACTGCAATGTGACAATCGGGGAGGAAGTAGGAAGCGCGAGAAGGAGAAAGTGAGCACCGTTAGCTCACGCTGTGTATTTTATGATCCAAAACTTGAAAATGACTTACAAAAATTGGCTTTTATAGAGTTACAATGTTCTTGATTCATCAAAATAATAAATGAATTTACAATGAGAGCTCCGAAAAATGGTATCCGAGTTAGCTTGGTGCTAATAGTGAGCTTGTGATGGCTTAGCAAATACTCAAGATCGTGTTTATGAGTCCAAGTTAATTATTCTTGGAACCTAATTCTCTTGAGTGATACTCTAGCCAGCACTCACTCACTTGTGTGCACGATGTTTCTCTTTCATCCACCCGAGCTAGCACAATCCCATCAGCCACCCGTAATCCGCTATTCATTTAGGCATGAATTAAGCTCAACATGGTTTTATTCCTCATCCTCATATCAATGATAATGTGGCTTAATGTTCACTTTGGTGTAGAATATACCACATATACAAATCAATATTTTCTCTTGTTGCAAATTGGCATAGATAAAGTTTGTGATTCTATGCTTTGAGACTATATCTCTCAAACTATGGCACAGCTTGGATTTGGGCTTAAGTTACAAAATGTCATTGATTGATGATAGTGATGTTGCTTGTATTTTGAATTCCAACCTTGTTTGCCCATGGTCTTCAGGAAGATTTGTATAGCAAGGATATCTTGTGATTCCAATACTTCATGCAATTGCAACCCACCCCTTAATGACCACAAATCAACTTCATGGATTGAAACTCTAGGATGTATCTACTTTTTGTGGAATAAGCATATGCATATGATTCTTTTTTCCTTCCTTGGAATGATTGTTGACAGCGGAACACTGAAGAAGTTTCTTCAACTTGTTGCATCATTATTTTTGAAGCGGAATGACATTTTCTATAATATTTGAGTAGCCAATAGACTTTGTGGGAACAAGCCTCTAGGGACGAATTGTATATAAGTTAAATTTTGTAACCCTAAGCCCAACTTTTGAATTAATTAAATCGGTAGTTTACTGTTTGTTGTGTTTGAGAGAGAGAGTGAGAGAGGCAGTGTGATTTCTTCTCTTCCCTACACGCCCTACGAAAGGTCCATTGCAAAATCAACACCGTCAACGTGTTAGAAATAGCGAGGGATTCCATCCAACACCAAGTTTGTACGATTCTGGCAACCGCAGGTAAGAGCTCTACGGATTGACGTAAGTAGTTCATAGTATTTCGTAGCTTTTGGCGGCGTCGACCCGCGGCCTAATTTCATCATAACTAGGAATTTACACTTTCAAATAAAAAACTAAGGATAGACGGGGTATTGGGGCATCATTGCTAAGCATTTAGATGCATTCTGGGTCGAAAACAACTAGGTCAAAAATCCACTGCTCTTAATAATTGCGATTTTGGAACTTGACCTAAAGTGGGGTTTGAGACCATAACCATGTGTGCTTAGGTCTTATAAACTTTTCTTAGAAGTTTGGTTATGTTTGGATGTTATTTGATGCTGTAACAATTGTGATTGGTTTGCCGATGAGAGATTGTCTTTTGGTGATTTCAGTCACTTGAGTGTAGCGTGAGTTAGATACGAGTTGTTAGTTGTTTTCCAAGAGATTGACACCCTCTTGTAGCCTCTATGCACTAGTCGAGTCAGCTCTGTCTCATGGTTTGACAAATTAATCATGGTTCTTGCTAATACTGCAATAAGATAGGATGGTGAGGTTAGACATGCGTCCCACATTTGGCACCGCTGCCGGGGATCGAAGAGACCTAAACTAGGAAAAAACACGAGCGTCTTGTGAAGTTATCCATTAACTTTCTCTTGGTTCACCTAGAGTTCAAAACTTTCTTTTAGAAATTGCAAAGCTTAAGATTGTCGTCTTTTGTTGTGTAGAGGTAGCTTGGAATTAATTGTACTTACTGAGTGCCTTTAGGATTGTTAGGATTGTAGAATTACACTAGGATTTTGAGAATGATTGGTTGACGAGAGAAGTCCTAACATCAGTGCTCAGAAAAACATAAAAGACAAGAAAATGAGTGTTTGTGGATACTTTCCACAACCCCATTGCATGAGAATTTAGGAGTAGGGTAAGTAGGATCCGGGGTGGATTTCAGAACATTGCTCTCTTTAAAAGAATCAAGTGTGAGTTGTTATTGGAAGTTGCAGAATTTCAAGTCTACGGCTAGAAATAGCTCAAAAAGACTCGAAACCACTCAATGCGACTGGAGAGTAAGCCTAAGAGTTGTCTGAACCAATTGGTAAGCTCAAAGACACTTCGAGGTAAAGAAAATTCAAGAATTGGAAAAAGCTTAGATTATTTACTTTTTCTTGACATTTTAGGCCAAATTAAGTTTTGACTTGATTCATAGGCTTAAACAGCTCATATAAGGGCTCTTTTTGAAAAAATTGCAAAAAAGTCTTCATTTCAAGCCTGAAGTTAATAATCGTGATTATTAACTTTCTACTCTAAATTGACCAAGGTTCATACCATTGACTCATTGCATGTGTACAAACAATTTTTGTAAAGGCCCAAGAGATTTGGATCACTAAACTAGCAAAAAACTGGGTAAAAACTAAAGTGTGTCACTACAAGAGGTACTTAATAGTAGCGACGCTCAGAGTGCGACGCTCAAATGTGAAAAACCACGGTGTTGCTATGGGCGTCACTAAATTACAAGTAACTTAGCGATGCTCATAGCGACGCCTATAGCGACGCCATCAGGGATTAAAAAAATAACCGAGAGCATTCGAAAACTCAGATCTCAGATCTGAGTTGTCGGCGCGCGCTCAAACAAGCAAGGTAACGCACGCTCTCCCTCTCTCTCTCTTTCTTCTACACACACACACACACACCACCAGAAGAGAAAGGAGAGCCAGGTATGCTCCTTCCCTCTCCTCACTCTCATGTTCCTTCCCCTCTTTCCCTCTCTCTCTCTCTCTCTCTCTCTCTCTCTCTCTCTCTCTCTCTCTCTCTCTCTCTCTCACACACACACATCGTGTTTTTGAGAGAGAGAGAGAGAGAGAGAGCACAAGCATAAACACAAAATACACACACACATGCATAAACAAAGAATGCACACGCACATTGAGAGAGGAAAAGAGAGAGAGAGAGCATGCATAAACCAAAAACGCACACACATGCATAAACAAAAAATGCACACATACATTGAGAGAGGAAAAGAGAGAGAGCATGCATAAACCAAAAACGCACACACACATGCATAAACAAAGAATGCACACACACATTGAGAGAGGAAAAGAGAGAGAGAGAGAGAGAGAGAGAGAGAGAGAGAGAGAAAGAGAAAGATATAAAACAAATAGAGAGAGAGAGAGAAGAAGAAGAGAGTCTTAACATCGTAGGAAACTATCCCAAGAGACCTTAAAGATCTGGTCGACAAGAGTTGAACTCAAGACCTGTTATTCATGAAGGAAATGGCATAACCAATCTATCACACTTCGGTGATAGAAAAGTTATACCATTTTCCTCCTTTTTTTATTGGCGTGCACACACACCCACACACACACACCTGAGAAGAAGAGAATTTAATTTAACGTCGTAGGAAACTAATTAAAAAGACCTAAAGATCTAGCCGACGAGGAGTTGAACTCAAGACCTGTTATTCAAGAGGGAAATGGCATAACCAATCTACCACACTTGGGTGATAGAAAGGTTATACTATTTTTCTCTTTTTATTGGCGCACACACACACACACAAGAAGAAGAGAGTTTTAATGTCATAGGAAACTATCCCAAAAGACGTTAAAAATTAGGCTAGATGTAAACCTACGTTAAATTAGATTTAGGTTTATTTAAGTTAAATTAGATTAGATTTAGGTTTATTTTTAGTTATATTTACGTTTGATTAGATTTAGGTTATTTACGTTAGATTTAGATTTACATTATATTAGATTAGATTTAGGTTTATTTAGGTTTATTTACGTTAGATTTAGATTTATGTTATATTAGATTAGATTTAGGTTTATTTACGTTATTTACCTGTTATTGAAGAAGGAAATGGCATAACCAATCTACCACACTTGGGTGATAGAAAGGTTATACCATTTTCTTCTTTTTATCGTTTAAGATAAGGTTAGATTTAGATTTTCGTGTAGGCGCAACTCAGAGAGCCGTCGACGCTTGTCAGAAATGGTGAGTCCCTCTCTCTCTCTCTCTCTCTCTCTCTCTCTCTCTCACACACACACACACACACACACACACACAACACTATGGCTAATTTTTCGTGTTTGCATCGCCTGGGGAAAGAATGAAATATCAGCAAGCAGGGGGCAAAAGAGAAGTCGAAGCAGCATGCGCCAAGAAGAGGGCACTTATGGAGAGCTGCTCCCAAGCTCTAAGGAGAGTTCAAACGGCTTCTCAGATTAGAGTTAGACGAATGGTGAAAAGATCTACTCTGAAAAGATGTTAAGATGCTGTGAAATACTACAGCTAGAGAAGAGGCAAAGGGGTTTTGTCCACTACATGCAGTATCATATAGACGTGGGTGTGTAGATTTCTTGTATCCACAAATATAGGCATTGACCAATAAAGACGAGATTATAACCCGGTGGTTCTAATCTACGTGCACCTTAGACCAAGGTGTGCGGGGATTGGACATGACTAGAGAATGTGAGGTAGTTTACAGTGTGAACAAAGAGAGAGAGAGAGAGAGAGAGAGAGAGAGAGAGAGATAAAAGACGAAGAATGCCAATAGAAGATTAAATTTGTTGTCCAGGTTATAAGATTTTTACCCTCATTATGAGTAGTGACGAGGATGTGGGACCGTCCAACCGAAACACATATCTCTCAACGAGGATCTTATGTCCTTGTAATCATTGCAAGCATGTTGTGCGGGACCGACAAGACGCGTTTCTTTGCAGCACATTCGTAAATTTGGCGAGTTCGATCCATCTATTATAGATCGATTTGTTGCCAATTATAACTCGTCGGACTCTGACGCTGGCCAACAGGTAGCAATCTTGCAACCCAATAGAAGTTTTCGCAGGCGCTTTGGTCAAGCAGCATATGTGAGGCCACAAGATGTAGCCTCTGACAGCTCGAGGGATGAACATGCAAACCACATTCCCAACGAGGCAATGTTTGAGCCCGAGATTGATGAAATGATCAAGACAATCATGGATTCAGAAAGGCTTATCTATGATGATGTGAAAAGTAAAGCCAATACGCCATTGTATAATGGAGCACGTGTGTCTAGATTGAAAGCACTCCTGGTTCTTCTCAACATGCACGCAAAGTTTGGATGGAGTGACAATAGCATCACAGCGCTTTTCAGGTGATCTATTACAAATAGTTTACTTTAATAAAACTCTAAATGTATAATGATCTGATAGATTTTTACACAATTGTACCGTATTTTTATGTTGTGTAGATTGCTCAAAGAACACATACTACCAGCTGATAATTTGATGTTAGATCCTTGAGAGGAAGCAAGAAAGATTTTGTGAAACTTGGGGATGGATTACAATTTGATCCACGCTTGTCCTAATGACTGCATTCTTTTCAGAGGGGAATACATAGACATGGAGAAGTGTCCGAAATGTGATTCCGAGAGATATCGAGTAGATCTCCACAAAACAAAAATTTTGCAAAAGGTTTTGTGACATTTTCCTCTGCTTCCTCGCATCAAGCATTTCTTCGAATGTAAGTACATGGCCGCCCCAGCATCATGGCATGAGGAGAATAAATCTTCGGATATGGATTCCTGCAGATTGTGCAGCCTGTAAACATATAGATGGAACATGGTTGGATTTTTCCAGGGAAGCTCAAAATTTGCGCTTAGGCCTAGCTATGGATGGCATAAATCCATTTGGTCAAAGATCAACATCTTACAGTGTATGGCCCGTTGTCATCATCAACTACAACATTCCCCTGTGGTTGACTACAAAGAAGGGGCACCTACGGCTAAGCTTGATTGTGCCGGGGTGATATAAAGTGAAGAATATGGATGTGTATCTTCGTCCACTATTGGAAGAGCTACAACAATTGTGGATTGGCATAGAAGTGGTGGATATGAGCCGACACACAGGTCGACGGAATGCTGTGATCAGAGGCATTCTAATGTGGACCATGCATGACTATCCCGGACTAACAGAATTCTCAGGTGATCTATTTACACTCCTCACTCAGAGACTGTAAATTGTGGTTTTTCTCAAGCTGATCTATTATCATGTGTATACATGCAGGGCTCCAAACAAGCAGATACAGAGTATGTGTCACATGTGGACCTAGACTGAATGCACGTAGGGAGCCCTCATTGAAGAAGCAAATCTATGAAGGTCATCAAGCATATCTTCTAGAGAATCATGTGTTACGCGATGGCTTTTTGGGAAGAGAGCCACCGAGGATGTCTGCACAAGCATGGTTAGAGCATAAGGAGATGTGTGATGACGGATTGCCCCTAGGGATGAAGAGACTATCTCTATGGTATGAGTTACCATACTGGCCCCGACTCATGATCAATCACTTGCTCGATCCAATGCACATATTCAAGAATGTGGGTAATCTACTATGGGACCATCTGACCGGCAAGAAAGATACTTTGGGAGCCAGAGTTGACCTTAGAAATGTGGATTGTATGGAGCAATATTGGCCGCAAACAGCGTCCGATGGATCGATAAATTTCCCTAAAGCACCATGGATTTTCACACGAGCCCAAGAATGCAAAGTAAAAGAGACCATTCGATCTTTGCGGACCCCCACTGGCGTAATGCACTCGCTCCGAACGGGTTTTATTAAAGAAGGAAAGCTTACCGGTTTGAAGTCACACGACTGGCATAAAATGTGTAAGGTATGTTCATAGTGGAATATATCATAGTGAAAATTGTGTAACAAATTCATGTGTGGACTTTAATATCATTGCTGCATGTGTTTTGCAGTTTATTTTACTGGTTTCCATTGAGGGATGTTTGTCTCTTGACATCCGTAACACAATCTACAAACTTGAAAAGTTGGTGCAATGGATCTCACAAAAGGAGATCAACGTAGACTCCATACCATTCTCCAAACTAAATTGCGGAGGTTGTGTGCATGTTTGAAAAACATTTTCCTACTACCATGCTAACCATTCAGGTGCATCTTCTTGTTCACATACTTGATGAGGTGGAAATAGCTGGCACAGTACATTCCAGATGGATGTTCTTTTTAGAATGTTTCATGAAAACTCTCAACGGATATGTGCGTCAGAAGGCACGTCCGGAGGGTAGCATGGTAGAAGGTTGGCTGGTATGAGAGTCCCTAGTGTACATTGGAGAGTGGCTAGACAGATTTGATAAAGCCCGGGATACGCTATGGCGAACCATAGATGATGAGCGCATATCTGGGATTGTCATGTGCAATCTCGGTGTTGAGAAGAAGATGATGGAAGATCTAGAGGCTAAAATCAACCGATTTTTCATGCTTCACAATCCAGTGATGCAAAAGTGGATCTCACAATATGAGGATGCAAAGCAAGAGCGACAAACGACACGAATCGAGTGGAGACAAGGAAGACGACCACCAATGCACTATTGGACGACTTTGGAGAGCCTACCAACATTCATGAGCTTAAGATGGTTGAACAACCAATTGAAAAGCGCACAACAGTGCGGTGAAGAAGTGACTGAGGAAGAGTGGGAGTACTCTCGGGGTTGTGCGACCAAGGTAAGTTTGCAATGTACGACTAGTAACTTTCTAGATGTTTGAACGGCCACTCATAATGTTTGTTGGTTGTAGTATAAGTCATACACAGTAGCATGGTGTAAAGGTCTACATTTTCGGGTGGAACGGATCGACAAAAAGCGTTTTACTCAAGATTGTGGAATCATGGCAAAATTTAAACAGTCTAGTCGACGACATTCCTCTGATGCAAATCCTGTGGTGGCGAAACTCACTTACTTCGGTACGCTACAAGAGATTTTGAGGATCGATTATACAGGATTTTTTGTCGACTTGTTCGATGTGCAATGGTTCAAGATAATCATGGAGGGTGGCAACGCTACTGTGCGTAGAGGAGAGTCTGGTTTTCTTGAGGTGGATTCAACTAAGAGATGGACTAACCTAAGAGACACTTTCATACTACCTGAGCATTGTGAACAAGTAAGTATGTAAATAGTTAACATCCTATTTTAGAATTTATGTGCTTGGAAGCTCTCATGTAAGTTATGTGGCTCTGGCAGGTGATATTTCATCCTACAAAGTCTGCATCAAATTGGTGGTACATCTTAGAGGTAGCCCCTCATAGTGCGCGAACGTATGAAGGATACCATGTGCCAATCACAGCGGCATCAATGGAGAAGATCGGAGAAGATTCTCAGTCAGAAGCCGTTGAGGTGGTGCCAGACGAACATCAAGCTGCTACTCTCTATGGGGTGCATGCAGAGGATCTATGAAATGAAACGGAGGACATCTGTTTAAACGGAGAGCTCTATATAGATATAGGAAGTTATGCTGAGCTATGCGAGGATGAGAGAGAGATCTCTTAAAGCCATAAATATTGTATTTGAATAATTTTTCTCCATTTTGTAAAAACTCTGGCTCTCTAAGTACCTTCCATGTTGTATAACGCTCTTTTGATTTTGTGCTCACATCTTGGGCAATCCATGGCCACATGCATCTCCACCACATGGTTTTCTGACTGCAAGATTTGATTGTGCTCTCTCTCTCTCTCTCTCTCTCTCTCTCTCTCTCTCTCTCTCTCTCTCTCTCTCTCTCTCTCTCTCTTTCGATTGAAAATTCTAAGTTATCGACTTGCCTCTTCCATCACTCAAGTTGAATAGAAGAAGAACGCATTCTGTTGCTACTAGCCTTTGAACATTCCAAAGCTACAAGCACCTTCAAGTTCTACGTCAAAAAAGAAAGAGATAGTTCGGATTCTTGTACGATTCTCCGTTTTGGAAAATTTTGCTCCATTTTGTAAAAACTCTAGCTCTCTAAGTACCTTCCATGTTGTATAATGATCTTTTGATTTTGCGCTCACATCCTGGGCAATCTATGGCCACATGCAGCTCCACCACCTGGTTTTTTGACTGTAAGATTTGATTGTGTGCGCTCTCTCTCTCTCTCTCTCTCTCTCTCTCTCTCTCTCTCTCTCTCTCTCTCTCTCTCTCTCTCTCTCTCTCTCTCTCTCTCTCTCTCTCTCTCTCTCTCTCTCTCTCTTGAAAATTCTGAGTTATCGACCAAAAACTATTCCAAGAGACGAACACCGTGAGAGATCTTCTGAGAGTAGTGTTAAAAAATCAGAAACCACCTCATCATGCAGAAAACCGGGTGAGATTAAGGTCAGTCCAGGGCTACATGAGTCACTATTTTCAACAGACTGGTTTGAAGGACTCGAAACAGGACCCACTACCAAGAGACCGGGAGTTGAACCAAATCGACGCGTCAGACCAGCTGATTTTCAAAAATGGGTCAGAAAATACAATGGATCAGGGGATCCATACAACCACTTAGCAAGCTGTAAGCAAGTGCTAAGAGCAGAATGTATATTATATTTCTATACTCAATTCGAGGGGTTTGGAATGACATTAGAAGGAAAATCATTGACATGGTTCTAGAACATTCCACCAAGGTCAATCATGGACTTGGAACACATTAGCTCAGGGGTTTGTAGCTGCTTGTTCCAAAATAGGGATCAAACACAATACGGTAGCCCATTGCCAATTGCCCAAATCTAGAAACACCTGCAAAAGAACGGCTAGTATCTTTGTTTCTAGAGAAACTGCTAAACAAAGAACTTCATGCTATACTGTATAGCAAGAACCATACAACCCTAGAAGACTGTGTGTTACATGCTATCGACTTAGGAGACAATTGTGATATTTTCAACGCAGAAGATGTCCCTAAGGATAACCAAAGTGAGAAAACAACATCCACCAAACCAGCACAAGTAGGAACGGCTACTGAAGCACCGCTTTCAGCCATAAAAGACATGCTCAAAAGGATGAATGACATGATGAACAACATGCAAAAAGCACCTATGAGGGGACCAGGACAAGGGATACCTCAACAGGGACAACCAATCAGGACATAAAAATGGTGTGCAATTGAGGGTAAATGGACCAACCATGAGACCAACAAGTGCTTCTTTTGACCAAAGTATGATGGAAATGTTCAATATGTGCCTATAAGGCTAGAAGGACAACCCATGTACAGATATCAACCTAATATGGACCAAGCTCAAAGACCACCGATGGGTATGGAAAGACCTCAACCCATGTTGAGTCAACAACCTCCCTATCAAGAACATAATGCAGTGCCGGTAAAGTACATGCATCAAGAGGGAGTCATAGATGAACAAGCACTAGTGCCTGTTACACCTTATGTTGAGCCCTAGTCCATCTACAGTAATGGTAGAAGGAGAGTGATATAATTCACATCCATTACCAATGGAAGAACCTGTGACTTATGCTCCACCAGAGCTCACACCAATGTATTACATAGCTAATCAAGGTGTCAGACCTCCTATGGTAAGACCCATGATTAAGAGAAGAACAAGAAATTGTCATAACTATGGTGCAGATGATCAGTGGAAAAATGAATGCCCAGAGCCTGACAAAAACCTCAAGCCAGTTGAAGCTTATTGCATACAATGTTCCAAAAAGGGAGGAAACTTCCTAGAAGATTGTCCTAAAAATCCTTTAAACAAGGATAAAACAGTAGTAAATGTAGTCAAGTGATACCTAGTAGCTCGTCTGAGAGTGAACCGATTGTTCCAATCAAGGTAATCACTAGAGCCCAGGCTAAGAAAAAGAAACACAACTCCTCTGATAATACGGAGAATACAAAAATTTCCTCTCAAAGGATCAAAAGAAGTAGAAGCAAAAGATATGAGATGAGAAAACAAAAACAACGAGCTGAAATCGAGGAGAAAACAAAAAAGCTATTCCAAGAAAAGGTGAAAGAAACTGGAAGCGAGCTCAAAGAAACAACTGTGAAATCTAGAGGATCAATTTTGGTTGACAAAACTTTTGAGCCTATTAATGCAGCCTTGGAAGCTTACCAAGCAGGACTTAAAGTAGACCAAAACATGGAAAACAAATGGAAAAACTATCCTTCTTCAAACACGGAAGCAGCTAATCTTGAAGTTTATCAAAATTTGGTAAGAATCACGCAAGAAATGCTGGAAAAACAAAAACCCAAGCTTGAAAGTATCGCAAAACCTGAAGAGCTTGTGGTAAGAAAAACTAACAAAAAATCCAAAGTGGTGGTAGAACCCACCTTCAAGCAAAAGAAGTAGAACTTGTAGTGCCAGACAGCAAAGATGCCTTAGACAGAATTCCATTCGTGGAGGAAGACTGGCCAGGACACTTATGGGAAAAAGTTTGAGAGATCAATGATGGGAGCCTAACTCTAAAGTCAACTCCTATAGAGGAAGTTTGGTTAGACAACCTACCTCCTGATAAGGAACGTGGATGTACAATCCATGTATGGGGATTGTGGATCTAAACCTTCAGGAATGTCGAAACCATTGACCTTGAAAACATTACCCTCTTACTTGGGAGATAACAAAGATGAATCCATAGTGTGTAAGACCATTCAAGTAAAAAGACCGGAACAGACCCTAGAAGTAGACAATATTCAGTCAATCATATCTACACCCATCCAATGCACTCTTGCCTTGGGAGAACTGTTAAAACTCAGACCCTATTTATGGAATGATCTATAGAAAACCCTAGAGAAGGTGGGAATAACGGGTCTAATCGCAAAAAAATTGGGAAAATTGAAACACAAAATGGACAACAAAGAGATTCGATCTGTTCCAATGAACAAAGTCGGAGAATACTACGAAGGGGAAGAAGGAGACACCACCCTTCCAGTGAAATATAATGACATTGAAGCCATGGCAATACTGGATAGTGGAGCAGGCATAACCATAGCCACAAACTCGAATGAAACTGCAATTGGCTAATGGACAAATTGAAAGACCCTCAGGACTTCTTGAAAAAGTGATAGTTGGATTGAATATCAACACACTTTTGCCATAGTGGACTTTGGGAAGAAACTCAATTACGAAATCATATTGGGAAGACCTTTCATGCGACAGGTACAACTCGTCCAAGATTGAAAAAACAACTACTATACTTGAAGCAAGTGAGATCTATAACAAGGGTTAATTTAAAAGATCATACTTATAGAGATGTCATGAAAATGCCCATACAAGAGTTCGATTCAGTCTCCTCGGCTGAAACTAAGCTTCCATCTTGGTTGAACAGACACTCCTATTTGGATGTGCAAAGCTTCAGAAAACGGGAGCTTAAAATGAGAAGAATGTATCTTAGAAAGGGATTGCACAGACGAAGCCTATGTACCCGAACCCTTTCCATAACATTTTTTTGAGCCATTTGAGTGGACTCAAATTTTAGCGACAATGGATGTATGTGTGAATACGTCTATGCTTACTCAATTTTGCAATAAGGACGGCTATGATATAATTCCCATACAAATTATCTCAACCCTCCACATTGAAGATGAAATTGAGGAAGCCAAGGACTTGATAGAAACTCAACAAGTCTTTTCAGACCTCTACTACGATGCAGCTGATGAGTTAGAAGAACATTCAGCTACCTTAGATGATTCGGGATCGAAAAAAGAACATGTGAGAAGCTGGAGATTTAAACCCCTCACAACTCCCACATTCAACTAAATTCTTGTTTCCGTCGTACACCATGCTAGAGGTCCTCGTTGTCAAGGGCAAGCACCCAAGTACTATGGAAAGAGAGAACATGTTATCTACATTTGTTTACACTTGGTGTGTTTGCTGTGCAACATCCCCACGCACACACACATCTGCTTCTACACTTATCCCACAAACTGTGCACAATCCTCTACTACTTGCTTATGGCCGCCTTGCCTCAAGAAGGTGTCGTCCATGATTCTCTTTAATTGAGCCTTAACAATGATAGTAGCATGCATACACTTATGAGAGCTAGTAAATAAAAATCATCGATTGAAAGATGCTTTTGCAAGGATGAGGCGAGGATCAAGGTAGGCTTGCTGCGAGACACACACACACACACACACTTACACAGAGTTGTGGGGAGAGAGAGAGAGAGAGAGAAAACATTTGAGCGCATGAGAGAGAACAAGAAACCAATCAGCAACAACCAGATTTGCCTTACCAGTGATTTTCTTACAATCGTGATTTGTGGCGACATAGGAGTCGATATGAGTCCGGACTCCGTCAAATTTGAAATTGACGTTAGTTTCAAAATTTGAAATTGACGGGAGAAAGACCTGTCAGATACCTGGTTTACAATGCGTTGGAGCTAATCCCCTTGAACTGAACATGGCCTCTGCTGTAGGTTGCCGCATGAACGTCGAAACATCACGTCGGCATAAACTGTAACATGAACCGAACATTTCCTTGTGCTGAACGTTCCTCTATAAAGAACTTCAGCAGCATGAGCTGAAAGCATGTGTGTCTTGAGCTCACTCCTATCTACCCGACCGGCCTTATCAGCAATACATATTGCAGCGCCGCTTCAGATGTCGATGCAAAGAAGCTCTACCTCCGCCTGCTTGTGCCCAACTTCAGTAGCATGAGCTGAAAGCATGTGTGTCTTGAGCTCACACCTGTCTACCCAACCGGCCTTATCAGCAATACATACTACAGCGCCGCTCCAAATGTCGATGATGCAAAGAAGCTCTACCTCCGCCTGCTTGTGCCCAGCTTCTACAATGACGAGAGCTTGCAAGAGTGGGAGGTGTTTCTCAAGTGAGGGTTCATGGCTGTGGGCCAAGCACTCGAGCTATCCCTCATGGATGAGAGATGCAGCTTGAGCCAATTGCCAAAGTGGGTGGTGATGCTGCAGGCGGGTGGGTATGCGCTGGAGTGGCAGAGTGATGGAAGTGCGGGCTTGGGCGTGAGCCCCCTGGAGGCCATTCTATGTGTGTTTTGCATGTCCATCTTCATTCAGGTGTTGTTGGACCCATCCGCGGCACACCTCAGCTATGTTCGCCCTCTTCTGTCGTGCGTCAACGCTCTCCAATTCACCCTATTTTGTGATAAGTCCCGTGAATTTCACCATGCAATCAATGTCGATTACAACTTGCTTCTTATGTTGTTGTGAGCCTCGCCATCGCCAAGAGCCTTGCATTGCCTCTTTTGTGAGTCTATCTGTAACTTGCGCAAATCGTTCTGCTTCCCAAAAATGATATGTGTGGGGTGTGCAAGAGCATATATTTCTGCTTCAACTCTTGTTGGGGGCGGACCAAATTCAAGGTATGCTAGTCCAATTCCTGATCATATATCATCAGTAACCGATGGTCTGAGAAAGCATGATGTGGGCACGAACTAAGTTGATTCTCAATTTCATGGACACTCTCTCTCTCTCTCTCTCTCTCTCTCTCTCTCTCTCTCTCTAAATGTGTCTTTAGCTTATGAGAGGTCGCTTGGAGCCTCATAAGCTACAATGTCTGCTCCTAGTGTCTCTATCTTACGTGGCTCGAACTTAAGTTTGAGCCTCATGACTTAAAGCTAAAATTTGAAGCTTCATGAGCTAAACATTGTAGCAAGATTCTCTAGCCAAAAACTATTTGCAAACATCTCTAGTTCATGAGGCTCGAGCTTAATATTGAGAGCCTCTTGAGACAGACTCTTGAAAAACTTATAAACTTGAAGCCTCATAAGCAACAACCTCTGCTTTGACTCTCTAGCTCATGAGGCTCAAAGTTAATGATTTGATTGTCTAGCTCACGAGGCTTGAACTTAAGTTCGAGCCTCATGACCTAGAGACTAAGTTTTCTAGCCTCATGAGCTACACATCCCTACAGTTTTTAGATGATTTCTCCGTCCAAGGTGCAAATAAGCTATTGCATGCGTTTAATTTTTCGAGTTTGTTTTGTTTTCCAATGAAAAAGAAAATGAGCAATCATGGTCGTCGTCATGACTGCTCAATGAGAAAAAAAATTACTCTTGAGTGAGAAAAAAGACATCTTTTACACCTAACAACATTTTTCGTAGAGAATTGAGTCTCTACGTCATGAGGAATCCTTCTAGCTAGAAACCATTTGCAAAGTTCTCTGGCTAACCAGGCTCAAGCTTAAGCTTGAGAGCCTCTCATGACAACGAGTCTTGAAAAACTCATAAACCTGAAGCCTCCTAAGCTATAATCTCTGCTCCTAGAGTATCTTGCTCATGAGGCTCGAACTTAGGTTCGAGCTTTGTGACTTAAGAGACTCATGAGCTAGAGCTTCTATGATTATTCTTTCTGGCTAGAAACCACTCACACAAATTCTCTAGGTTGAGAGTCACTTGAGACAGATAGTCTTGAAAAACTCATAAGCTATAATCTCTACTCCCCGAGTGTCTGGCTCATGAGGCTGGAACTTAAGTTTGAGCCTCGTGACCTAGAGACTCAATTTTCAAGTCTCATGAGGTAGAGATTCTAGGAGGATTCTTTCTAGCTAGAAACCATTTGCAAAAGTCTTTACCTCATGAAGCTTGAGTGTAAGCTTGAGAGCCTTCTGAGACGAAGCCTATAGAAAAACTCAGAAGCTTGAAGCCTCATAAGCTATAATCTATGTTTTGAATGTCTAGCTCACGAGGCTCAAACTTAAGTTCGAGCCTCATGACCTAGAGACTCAATTTTCTAGCCTCATAAGCTACATATCACTGCAACTTTTAGTTGTTTTCTCCCTCCAAGGTGCAAATAAGCTATTGCATGCATTAAATTTTTTGAGTTTGTTTTGTTTCCAATGGAAAAGAAAATGAGCAATCGTGTTCACCGTGATTGCTCAATAAGAAAAAACCTTACTCTTGAATGAGAAAAAAGACCTCTTTCACACCGGCCCAACAACATTTTCGTAGAGAATTGAGTCTCTACGTCATGAGGATTCTTTCTAGCTAGAAACCATTTGCAAAGTTCTCTAGCTAACAAGGCTCGGGATTAAGCTTGAGAGCCTCTCATGACAAAGAGACTTGAAAAACTCATAAACTTGAAGCCTCATAAGCTACAATATCTACTCCTAGAGTATATTGCTCATGAGGCTCGAATTTAAGTTCGAGCCTTGTGATTTAAGAGACTTAATTTTCAAGACTCATGAGGTAGAGATTCGATGATGATTCTCTCTAGCTAGAAACCATTCCCAAAATTCTCTAAATTGAGAGTATCTTGAGACAAATAGTCTCAAAAAACTCATAAGCTATAATCTCTACTCCCAAAGTGTCTAGCTCATGAGGCTCGAACTTAAATTTTGAGCCTCGTGACCTAGGGACTCAATTTTCAAGTCTCATGAGCTAGAGATATTAGGAGGATTC
This sequence comes from Adiantum capillus-veneris, assembly GCF_014529385.1. NCBI lineage: Eukaryota > Viridiplantae > Streptophyta > Polypodiopsida > Polypodiales > Pteridaceae > Adiantum > Adiantum capillus-veneris. The sequence continues at coordinate 17,993,706 of NC_140957.1, read as the reverse complement.
TTTCTAGATAGAAACCATTTGCAAAATTCTTAACCTCATGAAGCTTGAGCGTAAGCTTGAGAGCCTTCTGAGACGAAGACTATAGAAAAACTTAGAAGCTTGAAGCCTCATAAGCTATAATCTATGCTTTGAACGTCTAGCTCATGAGGATCAAACTTAAGTTCGAGCCTTATGACCTAGAGAATCAATTTTCTAACCTCATGAGCTACATATCACTACCATTTTTAGATGTTTTCTCCCTCCAAGGTGTAAATATAGCTATTGCATGCATTAAACTTTTTACAGTTTGTTTTGTTTCCAACGGAAAAGAAAATGAGCAAGCATGGTCGTCGTGACTGCTCAACGAGAAGAAAACTTACTCTTGAGTGAAAAAAGGGACCTCTTTCACACCCAACAAGATTTTGTGTAGAGAATTGAGTCTCTACGTCATGAGGATTCTTTCTAGCTAGAAACCATTTGAAAAATTCTCTACATAAGGAGGCTGGAGCTTATGCTTGAGAGCCTCTCCTAACAAAGAGACTTGAAAAACTCATAAAATTGAAGTCTCCTAAGTTATAATCTCTACCCCTAGAGTATGTGGGTCATGAGGCTCGAACTTAAGTTCGAACCTTGTGACTTAAGAGACTCAATTTTCAAGACTCATGAGCTAGAGCTTCTATGATGATTCTTTCTAGCTAGAAACCACTCACAAAAATTCTATAGGTTGGGAGTCACTTGAGACAAAGAGTCTTGAAAAACTCATAAGCTATAATCTCTACTCCCAAAGTGTCTGACTTATAAGGCTCGAACTTAAATTTGAGCCTCATGACCTAGGGACTCAATTTTCTAGACTCATGAGCTAGAGATTCTAGGAGGATTCTTTTTAGCTAGAAACCATTTGCAAAAGTCTTTACTTCATGAAGCTTGAGTGTAAGCTTGAGAGCTTTCTGAGACAAAGACTATAGAAAAACTCATAATCTTGAAGCCTCATAAGCTATAATGTATGCTTTGAACGTCTAGTTCATGAGGCAAAAACTTAAGTTTGAGCCTCATGACCTAGAGACTCAATTTTCTAGCCTAATGAGCTAAATATCACTGCAAATTTTAGATGTTTTCTCCCTCCAAGGTGAAAATAAGCTATTGCATCTGTTGAATTTTTGGAAAAGAAACCGAGAAATATGTGTTTTTTTTTGTTTCCAATGGAAAAGAAAATGAGCAATTTGTGTTTCTCTTCTCGTTTATTTTCCCTTTAGCGTCTTCTTAAGGATTCTTCCTAGCTAGAAACCATTTGCAAAGTTCTCTAGCTAACGAAGCTTGAGCTTAAGCTTGAGAGCCTCTCGTGACAAAGAGACTTGAAAAACTCATAAACTTGAAGTCTTCTTAGCTATAATCTCTACTCCTAGAGTATTTGGGTCATGAGGCTCGAACTTAAGTTTGAGCCTTGTGACTTAAGAGAATCAATTTTAAAGATTCATGAGCTAGAGACTCTATGATGATTTTTTCTAGTTAGAAACCACTCGCAAAATTCTCTAGGTTGAGAGTCTCTTGAGACAAAGAGTCTCAAAAAACTCATAAGCTATAATCTCTACTCCCATAGTGTTTGGCTCATGAGGCTCAAACTTAAGTTCAAGCCTCGTGACCTAAAGACTCAATTTTCAAGTCTCATGAGCTAGAGATTCTAGGAGGATTCTTTCTATCTAGAAACCATTTGCAAAAGTCTTTACCTCATGAGGCTTGAGCCTAAGCTTGAGAGCCTTCTGATAGAGAGAAAGATGATTAAAAAACTCATAAGCTTGAAGCCTCATAAGCTACAATCTCTACTCCTAGAGCCTCTAGCTCATGGGACTCAAACCTCATAAGCTTGAAGCCTCATAAGCTAGAGGTCTCAATTTCATAAGCTTGAAGCCTCATAAGCTAAAAGTATCTATCTCATAATCTTGAAGCCACATAATCTGAAATCTGTGCTCCTAGAGTCTCTAGCTCACGAGGCTCGAACTTAAGCTCGAGCCTCATGACCTAGAGAATCAGTTTCCATGTCTCATGATCTAGAGATCCTAGAAATATTCTTTCTAGCTCCAAACCATGCAAAAGTCTCTAACTCATGAGGCTTGAGCTTAAGCATGAAAACATCTTGAGACAAAGACTCTTGAAAAACTCTTAAGCTTGAAGTCTCATAAGCTACAATCTCTACTCCTAGAGTCTCTAGCTCATGAGGCTCGAGCTTAAGTTAAAGGCTCATAACCTAGAACCTCATAAGCTAGGAGTCTGTAGCTCATAATCTGAAAGACCCATAATTTAGAATATCTTCTCTTGGAGTCTCTAGCTCACGAGGCTTGAACTTATGCTCGATCCTCATGACCTAGAGACTCAATTTTCAAGCCTCGCGAGCTAGACATTCTAGCAGGACTCTTTCTAACTTAAAGCAATTTGAAAAGTCTCTAGCTCATGAGGCTTGAGCTCAATCTTGTGAGCCTCTTACGAGACAAAAACTCTCAAAAAAACTCTTTCTAGTTGAACATTCAATCTATATCTCTTGGTCTCAAACTTAAGCTCAAGCTGCATGACATGGACACTCAGTTTTCAAGCCTCATAAACACAGTAGTAGATCTCTTTCCATGTAGAAACCATTTGCAAGAGTCTCTATCTTACAAGGCATGAATGAGTCTCTACCTCATGAGGCCCAAACTCATGCTTGATTTGATCCAAGGATTGAATTTCTAAGCATCATGACCATTGAATTTCCAAGTTAGAATCCATCCACAAGAGTCCTATCTCACAAGGCTTGAACTGAAAGGCCAGAGATGCTTACATGCGTGAAAGCGTGGTTTGGTGGTACAAAAAAAGTACCTATTTTACTTCTACCAATGAAAAAGTGGGGAGTGGCAAAAAATTTGTAGTTTAGGTCAAAACTTTTCGGACCTTGTGTTTTTAGATTCTCCTTTTGAAGATCTATCCATTGATATATAGTATGATAGGTAGTTTTTCATGTGACATGTAGAAATTGTAGCTCAAAGATTTGTCAAAGGTTCTGTCAAGGACAGTCCTTTTTGTACCACCAAAGCGTGCTTTTAGCCACATAACTTTTTCTAGTTGATCCTCTTTGGTGAGTCTCTACTCCACGAGGCTTGAACTTAAGTTTGAGCCTCATGGATTGGAGACTCAGTTTGGAAGCATAATGATAACGTTAATAGGACTCTTTCTAGCTATGAACCATGTGCAAAAGTATCGATTGTACTAAAATCAAGAGCCTCATGATCTAGAGACTTTTGAAAATGTCTTTCTAGTTGAAATTCATTTTAGCTCACGAGGATCTTAACACTAGACTGGTAACATGACACTTTTATGTCCTGTTAAGTGAGCATTATGCTTGAATTATTTTAAGAGTTTGAAAATGAATTTCTAGGTGCTATATATCTACAAAGTTGCCATATGAATTGTTTTACTAGCTATATTGCGAGACCATGCATGAATATTAGGTTTGAATCCGTTAGAGCCTAAATCTCTATAGAGTTTGCCTTTGGTTGTTATACTTCCGCTTTAGTTTGATCAGAATCATGAAAAGTACCTTGGCACATGCTTTGGATAACCATATGGCTCGAACTAAGTCCCATACATTAAAAAACTCTAACTATTTAGATTGTTTTGCTTCTAGGTTATATACTCGAAAAGACTTTCAATTGTGTAGACATCTATAATACCATTGAACTTTGTCTTAAGCACAAGATATTCTACCTATATTCAACATAGTAAAAGTGATTGAGAGGGCTTCTTTGTTGATTATCCTTTACCAACCTTCTGAGCTATATGTTACTCTCATGAGAAGGATAGCCCATATCTAAAACCTTATAGCTTTTATTATCTTAAAACATGGCCATAGTAGTTTGGCAGATTGAGAATATGAAGGATTTAAATTTTGAATTAAATAATAGGATCAAAATAAGTCTAATTGGTATTTTATTTTTAGGCTATAGTTCTTAGATTATGGCACATGTTTAAATGAATCTAATGATTTTTTTCTCATGTGATGTTTGGGGTTTTCCTTACCAATTGAGAATATCTTATAGATAGATTCTAATTTTTTGAAGAAAAGCCACATGAATAGCAAACAAGATAAGGTTCATTGCTAATTTTGTAAGCAGATGTACATGCATTCAAGTGCCACATCATCAAGACCATAGGATACATTAAGTACCTTCATTTCTAGCTTTACCTAGCTCCTTTTTATAGCTATTTGATTAAAGCAACCCTTGATAATTTGGATTATACAAAGATACCAAGAAAAATACATAAATCTGTATGCCCTAATTTGAAGTCTTCCTGGGAGAATTTACATCTCTTTTATAAGAGGTAGCTTAAACGAAAAACATGTTGTTTTAAAGGAATAAACCTCAAGTATCTAATTCATGTTGTGCCATCTTATCACACAGATTTTTGTATTTCTATCAGGTCCTTAAGTCTCTACTCTTTTGTCAAGTCCCAAACTTGAGTTTTATGATCAACACTTTCATTAGTGGTACATTAGGGAAAAGTGGTATTTTCTAGCCTAGCTCTAAAGACTTAGTGTTTTCTTCTTGAAGCTATGGAGACCCTCCAATGTAAGTTTAAGCCTCTCCCATCTCATGCAAAACCTTTTAGGTCAAAGATGGGGTACTTCTTGCCTTGGACTATTGATCAAAATTTATCGAGCCTCCACTATAACATATGAATGTGTCTTAGCTAAAAGTTAAAATACTTGTGTTTCTAGCCATGGTGAGGCTCAAAAATCTATTTTTCTAGTTTCCAAGATTGGTATTTTGGCTTTATATTAGTCTGATATATGACTATATGGTAAAGTTAAGCAATGCCTTACATAATGGGTGGACAAGATTGATATATTTGAAGATAAAGTTGTCAAGTCTCCTCCAAAATTTTAGTATCTCTTTTTGAAGGGACTCAATTTTTTCATCCTCTTATTAAAGGTTTTTTTCTAGTAGCCTTAGACTGCTCCTTAGAGAGATTGGTTTGAAGGGAGATGTTTTGAGTAGCCGTAAATACCAACACTTGGACGGAGACTTTTTGGAATCAAAACACGTGAAGCATGCTAAACTCATTTTTTTCTCAAGGACTCCAAGGTGGCATTGGAGTACATAAGGTATTATTTGAAATTGACAAAGCAAGGAAGTCAAAAATAAAAATGAAAAGGACTTATGATTAGGGCTCCTTAGCGAGAGATGTGCCAAAAAAGATGAATTGTCTAAATATTGGCTTTTCCATTTTAAAGTATAAAGTTGTGGGTGTTGCATTATGCGTGATTGTATTCCTTATTTCTTTGTGTGGATAGAAAAATACAAATCTCATTACATCTAAATTGGTACATAATCCTACTTCTCAAATGTAAACTACATGATGAATCTTAGTAACCATATAATTTATGGTTAATTTGATGATACTAAGTCATGATGATTTTGGATTGTCTAGTTAGTATTCAATAGATCGATACAAATTAGTGGCTACCTCATGAAATTGGATCCTATATACATATTAATATCTCCCAAAATCAAGAATGCATACGCTCATCCCGTCAAGAGACAACTCTAGCATTTGTACTCATCTCAAATTTAATTGAAGATAAACCAAAAGTACCACCTTCATGAAAATATCTCATGAAATCATCCTTCATATATGTGTTATTAGTTTCAAATGCAAGCATCCTTATGGCATTCATAAGAGAGTGTTCCCAACTTTTTGAGATGCCCTCCACAACCTAGGGCATGACAAATAGTATTATTTTTGGACTTTGGATCCATAACGCTCTTCCCTTAGATTTTTCTCAATTGTGATGCTTTTATATTGTTCAATTACTATTTAAGATATTCAACACAGTCAAACGGTACCAAACCCATGAAAATACTCTCATGGAAGTAGCCTACATTTACATATTATTCAATTGGAATTACAAGGGCACCACCTCCATGAAAATATATCATGGGTATATCCTTCGTATATGTGTTATTTAGTTTAAAAAGCAAGCATGTTTGTGCTCTTCATAAGAGAGAATTTCCACCTTTTTTATTAAATAGATACCCTCCACAACCTAGGATGAACAAATAGTGGGTTTTTGGAGTCTGGATCCATATCTCTCTTCCTTTGATTCTTCTCAATATAATAGTGATGCTTTTATATTTTTTAAGGTATTCAAAAGAGTCAAAGTGTACCAAAACCATGAAAATACTGTCATGGAAGTAGCCTACATATACAAGACATATCCATAATATTCAGTTGGAATAGCAAGCATGTTCATGCTCTCCATAAGAGAGAATTCCTACCCTTGTGATGAAAGAGATGTCCTCCACCCTCATGTCTGTAGAATATGGACAAACATACTTGATTTTTCAAAAAATATGGAATCAATCAATTGGAGCTGGAAAATTTTGTGAGAGAACCAATAATTTCACTTTCTTAGAGGAACAATAATTACATGTCTATTTGGATTAATATATGCAAATACAAGCGAGAATATACTTGCAACACTTGAGTAAATGAAGCCAAAGAAATAGAGTATACACAAGAAAACAAAATGTTAAAGGATACATTTATATTGGGTTAGAACCTTCATCAATATAATTGTCGAGCTCATGTTTATCTTGTTGTAATATGAATTATGTGCATAAATGATTTTTTAGTGAGGTCTTGCAAAAAGGTCCTTTTTTTTGCTTATTTGTTATCCTAGTGTTTCTTAACACTGTAATCCTTGATGATGACTTTGACTCTAGTAGCCTTTGTTTAAAATATCTGGAATTTGTAGGAATTATAATTTTTTAATTAGAACAATGTTTGTTGGAAGAGCTATTCATCAAGAAGTAGCTCTTCCATATCAGCAATGTTAAACCATGCTTCCAAAAGTGTCATTGTATAACACAACCAACAACAATAGAACTATGTGTTGAGCCTATGTCTATGTGCTAAATCTAAGTTTATGATATTAGGCTCTAGTCACTACTGAGGAGTTTCAAGTGAGTGGCAAGTGAGGCTCAAGATTGTATTCTATCTCCAATTTAGTGTCTTATGTAGGACCAAAAATTAAGGATTGAACATAAGCTTGAGACTCCCATCCATGTGATAGTGTCTTATTTCCATATAGCACCAAAATAGGACTTGAATGTGTAATGTGCATCTCAAAATAAGTATGAGACTCTTGCTCATTTTCTATTTAATCCAAGGCACATGAGGCATCCTAGGAAACACCACCAACAAATGAGGAAAAAAAATTAAGACTCACATACACGTGCTAGTGGCTCATTTTCAAATGGAAGTATGTTTGAGCCTCATGCCCAATTTCTAGTTTAGGTGAAGCACGTGAGGTACTTTAGCTCAGCCCTCATCTTAGTATCCTACAAAGCAACAACAAGTAAAGTCTTAACTTACATTTGAGCCCCACATCCTTGTGCTAGTACCTTCAACTAAGTTTGAACATGTCCACTTGATAGCTAAGTGAGGCATGTGAAAATCAAAGTTAACTTCCACCCTCTTTTTAATATACCACAGAGCATCAAAAGTAAGGCTCAAACATAAGTTTGAGCGTCCTATTCATGTGCTAGTGCCTTAATTCCATATGGCATAAAGAGTCTCCCCCAAACAATCATAAAGCCAGACTTTGAAAAAAATACGCTAATTTTAAGTCTCATCCCCAAAAATGGGACTTGAATAATTCCCAAAATTCATAAATATGTCTTGAGGGAGAAGCAATGGTACAACCCCCTCTAGATTAGGGGAGGTGATGGGAGGGCACGACATGACAGTTAGGAGAGCAAGGGCTTAGACATCTCCTTCACATTGGTATTTTGTTGCACCTGTTTGCTTGCTATTACATTTTTTTGCGGTCAGTACCAAGCGAATAAGGGAAGGAAAACTCTATTCGATGCACATGTTCGCTTGGTACTGACCTCAAAAAATATAAAAGATATATGCTATTACACTTTTGTGAGGTCAGTACCAAGCGAATAAGGGAAGACAAACTCTGTTCCATGCACCTGTTTGCTTGGTACTGACCTCAAAAAATTTAAATGATATCTTCTATTACACTTTTTTGAGGTCAGTACCAAGCGAATAAGGGAAGGAAAACTCTATTCGACGCACCTGTTCGCTTGGTACTGACCTCAAAAAATATAAATGATGTTTGCTATTACACTTTTTTGAGGTCAATACAAAGCGAATAAGGGAAGGCAAACTTTGTTTGATGCACCTGATCGCTTGGTATTGACCTCAGAAAATATAAGTGATGTATGCTATTACACTTTTCTGAGGTCAGTACCAAGCGAATAAGGGAAGTCAAACTCTGTTTGATGCACCTGTTCGCTTGGTACTGACCTTTTCTAAAATCTTAAGTCCCTTGTGCTAACAAATGAAATGTCATTTTTTGTTATGCTATTTGTAATGATGCCTCGTGAAAACGCCATACCTAAAAGGGCAACATGTGAATCTTTGAATGCTTAAGCAAGAAGACGCCGATATGAGGCGCATAGAGGTATACTGCAAGAGCTGCAAAGGATCGAACGACATGTTCAATTGGCTATTCCATGTCTTCCTTTCCAACAAGTAGTGCGAGAGATTTGCGAGCAGTGGAGAATCGGCATGCGATGGGCCAGCAGTGCACTTCTCTACCTTCAAGAAATTGCAGAAGACTACCTCATTGAATTCTTCAGCGATGGATATATCCTGGTTGCCCATGCACACCACGTTAATATCATGCCATGGGATTTTGATACTCTTTGGAGGCTGCATTTTCACTACAATGGCTGCTTCATCCAGTACCTATCCGGGATAGTAGAACCATGGATATTCTTAACATCCCCCCTCTCCATCCTTGTGCATGACAGACAGAGCCGTCTAGGGCTGAAATAAATAGTAGAAGGACACGATCACAGGTCAAGATAAACGACACAGATGGGCAAGCTGAGATAGCCACAGAGGGGCATGAGCAAGCCAGGGTGGACCCCGAGGTAGTCATGGAAGAAACAGAGACAGTTATGGAGGATTCGAAGCTAGTAAGGGCTAGTGAGGGGCATGAACAGGCCAGGGTGGACCCTGAGGCATTAATGGAGGAACCAATATTGAAGGAAAATGATCCGGAGCCTATGCCTGTTAGGGAGGACTCTGTGCCTGTTAGGAAGGACCCTGTGTGGCTGTTAGGGAGGAGCCTGAGGCAGCGAGGGATATAGGTCAAGAAAGGCAAGGGCAAGGCTCTCCTTCAGAAGGGCCATCCAACGAGGAGCCTTTATCAGATGAGTTGATTATTTTAGATGATCCGGAGCCTTTATCAGATGATCCAAAGCCTGTGCCTATTAGGGAGGACTATGTGTCTGTTAGGGAGGACCATGTGTGGCTGTTAGGGAGGAGCCTGAGGTAGCCAGGGATAAAGCTCAAGAAAGGCAAGGGCAAGGCACTGCTTCACAAGGGCCATCCAATGAGGAGCCTTTATCAGATGAGTCAATTATTTTAGATCAAATCAACAAAGAGAATGAAGAGGAGTTCCAAGTTTTGCTCAGCGCAGCACCTCTACATGCACAGATACTGCTGCCTCGAAGGTCAGAGGAGGCCTACATTTTCAACCTCGATCAACAAGACTTTCCGTGCATGTGTAGTTTCACCAACTCCAATGCAATGGATGGGGTCATCAACATTGCTTTGTGGTAATTCTCATGCTCTTTAAAAGTCACGGTTGGTTCATTAAATGGCTAACTACCAAGACATGGGTCAATACCAAGCGAGTCAGTGGCTTATGGAATTGGATAGTGATACTAATCACTCGGTATTGACCCATGTCTCCATGGCAGTCGTCAAGTTTTTCTTTATAAGTCACGCTTGGTTCATTAGATGGCTCACTACCGCTAAGACATGGGTTAATACCAAGCAAGTCAGTGGCTTATGGAATTCGATAGCTACCCCAGTCGCTCGGTATTGACTCATGGGTTTGTCGCAGTGACAGCCCGTTGAAATATCTTAAGTCTAATCTCTACCATTGATTCATGTTAGGCACGGTGTCTCGCTTCTACCCCCTGAGGTTCAAAACAAAATATACGTAATAGATCCGCTGTAGAACAGCGGAGTTTCCTTTTGGCTCTGATGGGCTGGTTTAGCAAAGTCAAATTTGATCTAGCGTGCTTTTTGTTCACTGCATACAATCAATTGTGAGTTTTTTCTTGCCTTGTAAAAACCATGTTCATTTAGAATCTTTCTCCTCATCTTTGATGGTTTTGGTGTAGTGATCATTGGAGTCTGTTGTTATTTTACATTGAAGATAAGATTGTTTACTACGTAAACTCAGGGCAAAGCAGGGCGTTTCACAGTTGTGTAAAAATGTAAAGCACATTTGGGCACATTGGGAAGTAGTGTCTCTTTGTAATGTGTTGCTGACTCAAGTGGTTATGTATATAGTGCCATGAAAAAACTTGTATGCTGTGTAGAGCATGTTTTGTTAAAACATGATCTAGGGAATACCATCCGGCACGAACGAGTAACCATGCCCACGTAGATTGATGACTATAGTTGTGGTTGGCAAACTTGTTTGAATGCCTTGTTGCTCCTCAATCAAATTTTGGATGTACCGAACGTAAGTAATTGTGTTGTTTCATTGTTTGCTGCAACGTTTGTATTAAAAGAAGCAACATATTTACTTACTTTCTTATTATCACACTTCTACAGGAACTTCAACTACATAACTACACCCCCAACGATGTGCGATATTTTTCTGTAATGTCCATCCAGCATATTATAATCTCGATAAATAGATGTACAAGAGATGAAGGGCCGAGAGCTGAGGAGTTTGAACAGGCTCGCGTTAACAAAATGACGCAGTGTTACAATCAGACTCAAGAAGACGTTTGAAATATGCAAGAAGCAATAAATCAATAGTATGTGGACGCCGCAAAAGTAGAGGAATGGGCTACACGTCGACAGCAAGAGCAAGAACAGAGGGAAGCTTCACAGGTGCAAGATGCATGGGAAGCCATGGAAGAGGCCCATGATTTCGAACGATGCAAAAGGATGTCCAAGACCAGCGTCCCCAGAGGCAAAAGTAGCAGCAACTGGAGCAGAGGGCGGGGGAGCGATGGCAGCAACCGGAGGAGAGGGCAGGGGACCAGTGGCAGCAAACCGGGGGAGAGGACAGGGGACCAGTGGCACAAACCGGGGGAGAGGACAGTAGCAGGGAAAGGGAGCAATAACTTGTATAAATCTTGACAGAAAAACACAATTTGTAAAGTTTTGAGACAATGAAAAGTGTACATTTTTTAAACATTGTTTGACTGCCACAAAATGTCTCTGTATTAATCATTTTGAAGAGTACATCATGGTTTGCATGCCATCAAAGCTCATTGCATGCACAAGGTATGTGATCTAGCTTCCGGTGGAAGCAATTAAGTGAAGTGTATTTGTGAATGACTCCTTGCACAATGTTGTTTTCTCCTTGCATCTTGGAATCTAAAAAGAAGAAAATGTTAGATTTTGTCTTAATATATCAAAGACAATCAAAATTCATCCATTTAGTAAGCACCTTTCTATTGTTGAGACTGAATCCATACAATTCCGGCAAAAGTGGAAGTTCTTCACATGTAAGATCTACCCTGAGCTGTGTAGGAGTTGTGCTTGACATTGTCTCCATCACAGTAAGTAGGCTATCTCAAAAGTAGAGCTCCATTGATAAAGGTTTGTTCTCGAGGCTAGACTCTATATCTTGGTTGAGTGGAATAAGCTGCCCACTAAGAGATGATATCTAAAATAGTAAAATGACACTATGAAATTTTGAGAGCTTATAATGAACTTGCAAATTATGGACTTATTTTGCAAACTACAGATTTTGCTCTGTGATTGTTTCATATCCCAATTATCATCTAAAAGTCCAAACAGCTCTCAGACTTGCAAATGAACATTGTTGCGGTAGTTCTTATTTGCTCATCAAAGAAAAAATCTACAAACACTTCAAGAGGCATAAATAGTGCAAGCCGAACTATTTTTGTGTCAATTGAATACTTGAGGGACTTTTGTATATCTTAAAACAACTTATTCCTAAAGCTTTCACTAGTTTGCGAAGCTGGCAAAGACCAATCCTTGCTATCGAAGAATGGAAGTGACAAAGGAGCTGCACAACCCCAACCAATGGAAGTTCTCGGTTCCACATATGACATATCATAAAATAATATTCCATTATCTGCAAGTTCCTTGTGTTGTCTTCCTCGGTACATTTGCTTACCAATAAATGCATGGAAAGCATCAAAAATCCCAACTATGCTCTCAAGTGGTTTCCAATCTGTCCTATTTGATGGATAAATATCTGAAACATACCAAAGATGATATCCACCACTTAACCTTTGAATATAGTCATGCACTAAGTGAGATGTTGAAAATAACTTACAGTTGGGTCGATGCCTTGGAAAACTTGGAGGAGATGTTTGCAACCTTAAGTCTGCATGCTGGAAAGCATGTTGTATGAGGACCTCTGTTACCCGCTTGCTTTGTGCACACACTTTAAACTCTTTAACTTGTCCCTTGAAAGCCTCCACGAAATCATTGCGTTGCCTCCTCTTCCTCCTCCTAGTTTGGAGTAGAACCCAACTTCCGATAGTTATTCGAGATGGTATCCATGCTTGATCATCAGTAGTATAACTGTTAAAAATGCTAACAGAGTCAATGGTAGTGCTAGGCCTTCAAGAAGTAGTCATGGTGTGCACTAGAATACACAGAAAGGTTAGCGCAAATATGAAAAAGGGAAGAAGTTTCGAGAGGGAAGTAGAGCTACTCAAAGTCATATTTGGGCGGGAACATAGATACTAGATAGAGTCTTCAATGAAAGTTCTGAAATTCCTCGGTACAGAGTTACTACGACTTATGGCATTTATGCCTTAAAAGCGTGAAATTGTGCAATTTGATGAACAAAAATAATATTTTCTCCTTTTTTTCTAAAAGAGCTTGGCTCCAAAATGTCAATTTCAACGTAATGTTAGCCTCTTCCTCATTGGTCGAGTGCCACTCTCTCTCTAGAACTGAAAGGCCCAAAAGTGAGTCCAACTTTCTCCTGATGGAGAGAAATTGACATCAATAGAGGACCGGATTAGTTGGATCCGGAACCCCCCCCCCCCCCCAATAGGAATTTGTATTATAGATTTTTCCATGACGGAAGACTTGTTTACAATACAACTTATTGTGTTTCCTTGAAATCTTCTTGATGAGGTTAAGATGGTAAGCTTCACTCACCAAGCATTAGCATGGTAAAAACAATAAACATGATTAGCATGAACTTGAAGAATGCCCAGCCTCAATCCCAAGACCTCAAACACCATGAAAGGTGAGGAGAGTTGGCAGGGAGTGAGTAAGAAAACAGAAGTAGAAGTATCTCTACAAGAAACCAATATCCCCTTGCACATAATCACTCATAGCTCTTGTAGCGTAAACCTCCCTCTTAAATCATAGTCGTCCTCGACTATGAGGTAGAATAGATAAAGTCATAGTTATTACTCAATTTCGCTTAGCGGGTAGAGGATCCCTTTTTACCCTACGACATCTTTCCAAGATGGATGACTAATACATTTGGTGCTTGGGAGACATAGTTGCCGTAATCATGTCTGCTCTTTAGTCCATTTCATTCTCCCAAAGTAGAGTGACAGATTCTACTTGGTGTTTGAGAGACTTCATCATCACAAACATGATTCTAAGCATGCATACTATTTAAATTTGTGCATAATAAAATAAAGAACTAGTCTTATAAGACAAAAACATGGATCATTTAAAAGAAATTTGTACATTTGCTTGCTCTAATGTAGCATTATAAGCATTGACAATGTTCATACTATCCTTAAGCTGTACTCTTTGCATCCATCTAGCATCTTCAAAAGGATAATTTTTGAATTTAATAAGATACCATCGGATAATCTTACCATGTCGTAGTACCTTGTCTTCATGCCGAAGAATAGCTTCGGGTTGTAGCACCTCTTCTTGGTCTTCAACTTCGGGAGGGTCTTCAATAATTGGTTCACTTGGTGGTTCTCCTTTGTAGGGCTTGAGTAGGCTCACGTGAAAAGCATTGTGTATGAGCCAACGGTTGGGCAACTTGAGTTGATAGGCCATCTCATTAATGGGCTTCAAGATTTTGAAAGGGCCATAGTATCTTTTTGCTAGTTTAGCATAATACTTTTGATGGCCCGTAGGATTTTTGCCCGTCGTTTGCCTTAATCGAGCCTTAGGAAACTTGAGTAAGACCCAATCATTTTCTTTGAACGTTAAGGCCCTTCTGTGCTTGTCAACAGCAGCTTTTTGCCTTTGTTAAGAGATGGATATAGCCTCCTTAATCTTTTGAAAAGATTTTTGTAGGTCACAGCTATACTCATCGACGGCGAAGATCTTCCCATGTACTTTCAGCAGCAAGGGACTTTTAGGTCTTCCCTCAATGATCTCAAAAGGTGCTTTTCCCGTAGAAGTATGTACAGTATTATTGTAAGCATACTCTAGAAGAGGTAAGTATTCCCATTGTGAGCGTTGATTTACTTCTATAACATAAGTCTTTAGTAAATCGAGTATCATAAGATTGGGCTATCTCACTTCGGCCATCCGTTTGTGGGTGATAGGCCGAAGAGAAATTCAATCTTGTTCCTAGATTTTCAAAGAGACCCTTCCAAAAATTATTGGTCATTCTAAGATCTCAATCTGACACAATGGATGTTGGTAATCCATGGTGTTCGAAAATTTGTGATATGAAGAGAGTTGCCATTTGGTGTGCCTTAATAGTCTTTTTGACAGGAATAAAGTGTGCTTGCTTGCTAAACCTGTCAACTATTGCCCATATTCCCATATTCCCATGGATAGACTTGGGTAATCCAAAGATGAAATCCATGGATATACTCTCCCATGGTGAATTTGGGATAGGCAATGGCTGGAGTAATCCAGGTTTCTTCCCTCTATCATATTTGGTCTTTTGTCATACTACACATTTTGAAACATACTCTTGTATGTCCGCTTTCATGGTAGGCCAATATAAATACGTCTCTACTCCTCAAAGAGTAGGTTGAATACCTCTATGCCCCGCATAGGGAGGAGCATGCGATTCATACATAACTTTCTCACATAGGGAATGGGTAACTCATAGCCTATTGCCGTGGAGAAGATAACCATCCTGCAAGGTGAATGGTTCCTCTTTCTTCCCCAAATCAAGGGCTGACATTATGTATTTAAAGTCAGGATCAATAGCATACTCATCTGTCATAGAAGATAGATCATTGTGAGTAGCTATAGACACCGCATTAACTTTTGTTCATCGTGAAAGTGCATCGGCCACTTGATTGTGCTTACCCGGGCAATGTGAGCAATATGGAAATTAAATTGAAAAACAAATTTTTCCCACCTCATTTGTTTGTCAAAGAGCTTGGTTTGCGTCATGAAATACTTGAGACTTTGATGATTGGATTGTAGAATGAATGGATTCCCCAATAAGTAGTGCTTCCATGTGTCTAGGGCATGTAGAACAGCTAAAAGCTCTTTCTTATAAATGCCCAAGGCTTGTTCATTAGTATTGAGCCTTCGACTCTCATATGCTATGGCATGCCCTTCTTGAAGCAAAACTACTCCAAGGCAATCACCAAAGCATCACATTGGACCTCAAATGGCTTTGAGAGATCCGAAAGCACAAGGACTTGTTGGGAAGTAAGCTTCTCTTTGAACTTATCAAAATCATTTTTCTCGTTAGTAGTCCATACATACTTAACGTTCTTCTTAGTTAAGTCGTGTAGTGGTCTTGCTACTTGAGATAATTTTTCTATGAAGCTTCTATAGTATGCGCACATACAATAAAGCTTCTTAGCTCATGTAGATTCCTTGGGTTAGGCCATGCTTTTGTTACCTCTAACTTTGATGGATCCATACGGATACCATCTTGAGAGATAATATGACCTAGGTATTGAATCTCTTGAAGGAAAATTTCACTTTTCTTTTGGTTGAGGAAAAGCTTGTTCTCCCTCAATGCTTGAAAAATCACTTCAAAGTGTTGCTTATGTTCCTCCAAAGACTTGGAGTAGATGGTGATATCATCAGGTCTAAAAATTTTCTCCATTAGATGATTGAATGTAGCTGGTGCATTAGTCAAACCAAAAGGCATGACTAAATATTCATAAAGACCAAACGTTGTGCAAAACACGGTCTTTAGGATATCTTCATCCACTGTCCTTATTTGATGATAGCCACTCTTAAGGTCAATCCTACTGAAGTAGATAGAGCCTTGTAGCCTATTAAAAAGATCTTCTACCCGAGGTACGAGAAATTTGTTTTTGATAGTGATATAGTTTAGTGCCCGATAGTCCACACACATACGGTAAGTACCATCCTTCTTTTGCACTAAAAGGACTGGAGAATAAAAGAGAGAGGAGCTAGGCCTCACCATCCCTTTGTCTACCAATTCCTGTACTTGCCTGATGATCTCCTCTTCTTGAGCTTGTGAGACTCAATAAGGAGGCTTGTTAGGTGGTGATCTTCCTGGAAGGAGCTCAATACGATGGTCATCATCCTCTCATTTTGGAGGTAAGTCATAGGGATATCATTGTTGAACACAACTTGGAATCCTTTTAGAAAATTAGACAAGTCTAACTCTTCTTGATTCCTACCATTTACATTTGATGAAACATTAGGATCTTTTAGAGACTCTTTGACAAAAATCATGTACGCAGAAACTGATCTCTTCATTGATTTATCAAAAGCAGGAGAATTTACAAGTGGAATGGTGCAACCATGCTCACTAGCATCTATATACATATTCTTTTCCCTATAGGTGAAGTAGATTCTGCTTTTAGGGAACTTCACTTTGGTAGCCATGCGATCAAACCATGGCGCCCCTAGGATAGCATCCTCATGTTGGAGAGGAGAGATGAAGAAGTCTTCTTTGTCGACATAGCTTTGGACATGAAGCCTCAACTTCCCAATCAAGGGAGTAACGGAGGCTTGTTGTCCCTTAAAAGCTGTGTCAGCCATTACCATATCTCCCATCTCAAAAGCTTGAATGCCCAACTTGGTGGCCAACTCCGTTGATATGAAGTTGTGAGTAGAGCCAGGGTCAAACAAGATGAAGGCATCATGCTCTCTTACCTTTCCCCAAGCATAGGAAAGTGATGATCCTTTGCAATGAGTGTCCTCTTTTGGAGCTTCGATGGTGGAAGCCCTAGGAGTCTCACTACGAACATTCTTTTTGGGGCAAGATCGATAGCTGTGTCCTTGCTCCCCACACTTGAAACACTTATGGTCCTTGCAAAAATCTTCAAGCTCTTCAGGACAGAGTTTGTTTTTACCTTTGTAAACTCCCTTCTCCTCGGACCGATTGTTGTTGTTTTTGTTGCTGGAAGTGCCTTGGGAAGAATTTGAGCATTGGTCTTCCCCTTTGCATCATTTTTGTCTTTTTTTTCCATGGGCTTGCCATTCCATTGAGCCCCTTGATAGAAATTAATGCATGAAGCAACCATGGTGTGATGGATTACTTTGCTAATAGTACCAATCCGTTAAGAGTTGATGTATTCGGTCATCTCTTCAGGTAATCCTACACAAAATTGTTTCCTTTGCTCGGCAAAGTCTATCTTTTGAAAGACAGTAGCCTTGAGATGTAAATCCCAAAACTTGTCTACATACTTGTGGATAGACTCATGAAGAGAAGCATCAAGCTGCGCCATTCGGTAAGCACTTTATCCTTTGCATCGCTTGCAAGGAATTGCCTCATGATGGAAACTCGTAGAGTTTTCCATGTCTTTGGGGCTTCACCATTGCCACGAAGGCTAGCCCACCATTGACGGAGCTGATTTTTGAAAGTGCATAGCTACATGGCATAGCTTGGAGGACTCCGTAAAGCCCTCGTCTCCAAAGGTCGCATCAAATTGCTGGATAAAGGCCAAAACTTTGTCGGTAGCACCAAATGTGCCATCATGGGTGAGAAAATAGATACTCTTTCCCCACTCCTTCAACTTCTTTAGCTTTTATGACCTTCGCCATGCAGGGAATGATTTGCGATGTCCTCCCCTCTTGTATTCTCTAGGAGAATAGTCATAGCTTTTGTCGGAAGAGGAGGAAGGTGAAGAACAAGGAGAAGAGGGTGACCTCTTCCTAGCCCTTTTCTTCCTTTGTTTCCTCTCTTCCCTTTCAGAGTGACGAGGAGAAGGACTATGTGTTGATCTTTTCCTCTTGGGAGGAGTAGCTGGTCATCTAGATCGTTGTCTTCGTGGAGCCACATCTTTAGAGGAACTTAAATTTTCATTGGTTTCTTGCTCTTTGGATTCCTCCTGTAACATTTAATGGCCTAATAACTTATGTGTAGCGGAAATTAGCATGAACATAGTGGGCATTTCATTAGAATAGATTCCTAATGAGAATTACAAGAGTGCTTGGGTGGAGAGAGCAACAAAAAGCATAACACCTAGTTAGATAGCATCAACAATACTTTCAAAAGAGAGAGAAATTAAGCTATTGACAACAGTTGAGGACCGGATTTTCATGGAGCCGGTCCCCCCTCCAAAAGGCTTTCTATTATGGTTTCTCCCATCAAGAGAGACATTGTACAATACAATTCTTTGTGTTCCTTCAAGACTAGCTAGTGCAATGAAGATGGAAACTTCATGCACTAGGCAAAAACACTTAATAAGCACAACTTTAATTATCCCCGTTCTCTGACCCAAGACCTCACACACCTTCGAAGATGGTGAGAGCTAGCAGGGTATGAGAGTAGATTGAGAGGAAGGAGTATCTTACGAGAAAGATGTACATCTCCTCACATAATCACTCATATTAGCATAGCTTAGCTTAGTAATTAGCTTGGTAGAGGAGATGAGCATGCATTGAAGCTTGGCTCTTGGTTGGATTTGCATCCACATGCCAAGAGAGTGTTGATGTAGGCTTCTATCTCACAAGCTTGGAGTAGGTGATGAGTTCTCCATTAAAGCTTGGGAAGAGATAGTCTTCTCTTTCTTCACACATGAGCTTGTGTGAGTGTGTGTGTGTGATAATGCCTTGTAAAAATCAGCCCCCTCTCTCTCTTGGGCGAGCCCTCTTGCTAATTGCTCTTGCTGAAGCCTCATTGGCCCTCCCCAAGTCAAGCCAATGACAATTAAGCAGCATAAGTGATAGCCTTCTGACATGTGTACCCCTTTCCCCTTTTGTGAGAGCTTTAGGTAATTAAATAATTAATCTAAACTCTCATTGGACCCCTTTGCCTCCTGGACAATAGGAATCAGGCAAGCCATGGGGCTCCTGAATGCTCATTGGACCCCTTGGGAGACTGTCCAATAGTCTTCTAGGAGACTTAATTCTCATTGGTTTCTTTTATTAAATGTTTTTAAATTAATCAAACTAGATTTACTCTAGCTTAATTCTCATTGGTACACTTCAAGGGTCATCCAATAGAAATTGGGCACACCTTGTGGGCATCTGGCCTAGGGAGCTGACATGTGTCCCTCATTCCCTTTGTGTAAAGGGAGCATGTGTGTGTGTGTGGCTTTCTCTCTCATCCCCTACCTTTAGGGCTCGCCCCCTCCCATGTACAGATGTGCAAAGACTTTTAGGGCACACACAAAGCATCCAATTTTCCCTAGGGTTGACCTTTGGACACAACCTTTGAATTTTGGAACCTTAGCATTTTGAAAGTCTTAATGGGCTGAACCTTAGGGTCTTTTTAGCCCATTGTTGCAGATGGCTCTTTTGTAGATGGCCCCCCCTTTGGATCCCTATTTTCCCTCCTTTGGATCCCTATTGTGGCCGGTCTGCTAGCTTAACCAATATTCTAGCTTTTTCTCCCCTGGCACTTCCCTACATTAAATGATCAGTTTAATATAAGAAAATCATTTAGGAGAATTAGATATTGATTATTATGACATTACCTCTCTCTTGAAATCATAGTCATCCTCGACTATGGTGTAGAGAAGATAAAGCATATTCATGAGTCCTTTTCTTAGCGGGTAGAGGATCCCTATGTTACCCTACAACATCATTCCACAATGGATGACTAGTCCATTTGGCGCTTGAGAGCCTGAGGCTGCCACAAGCATGTCTACACATTATTCCTATCGGTCTTCCATAGTAGAGTGACAAGCTCTACTTGGTGTTTGGGAGACGTCGTCTCCGCAAACTTGATCTAAGCATGCATACTACTTCATTTTTGTGCACAAATAAAGAAAACAGAGTCTTATAAGACAATAACTTTGTTCATTTTTAACGTTTTGTACATTTGCTTACTCTTGGGAAGCATTGTAAGCATTGACAAGGTTTAGGTTATCCTTTAATTGTATGCCTTGCATCCATCTAGCATCTTCAAAAGGATAATTCTTAAACTTAATAAGATATCGTCGGATAGTCTTACCGCCTCTTAATACCTTGTCTTCATGTCGGAAAATGGACTCGGGTTGCAGCACCTCCTCTTGGTCCTCGATCTCCGGTGGGTCTTCAATAGTTGGTTCTTGAGGTGGCTCTCCTTTGTAAGGCTTTAATAGGCTCACATGAAAAGCATTGTGTATGAGCCAATGATTGGGCAACTTAAGTTGATAGGCCATCTCATTGATTGGCCTAAGAATTTGGAAGGGACCATAGTACCTTTTTGCTAGTTTAGCATAGTACTTTTGGTGGCCCGTAGGATTCTTGCCCGTCGTGTGCCTTAATTGAGCCTTTGGAAATTTTAACAAGACCCAATCGTTTTCTTTAAAGGCTTGGGCTCTTCTGTGCTTGTCAGCAGCAGCCTTTTGCCTTTGCTGTGAGATAGAGATAGCATCCTTAATCTTTTGAAAAGATTCTTGTAGGTCTCGGCTATACTCATCTGCAGCGAAGATCTTCCCATGTACCTTTAGTAGCAAGGGACTTTTTGATCTTCCCTCAATTACCTCGAAAGGTGCTTTTCCCGTGGAAGTATGTACAGTGTTATTGTAAGCATACTCCACTAAGGGTAAGTACTTCTCCCATTGGGATCTTTGATCTACTTCCGTTACATAGGCTTTTAGTAGATCGAGAATGGTTAGGTTAGCTATTTCACTTTGGCCATCCGTTTGTGGATGATAGGCCGAAGAGAATTTTAGCCTTGTCCCTAAATTCTCAAAGAGACCCTTCCAGAAATTACTGGTCATTCTAGGATCTCTATCCGACACTATGGACATTGGCAAGCCATGGTACTTGAAAATTTGTGAAATGAAGAGGGTTGCCATTTGATGGGCTTTGATAGTCTTTTTGACAGGTATAAAATGAGCTTGTTTACTAAACCTGTCTACTATCGTCCATATTCCCGTATTCCCATGGATAGACTTAGGCAATCCAAAGATAAAATCCATGGATATGCTCTCCCATGGTGAATTAGGGATTGGCAAGGGTTGAAGCAATCCAAGTTGCTTCCCTCTATCAAATTTTGTCTTTTGGCATACCACACATTTAGAAACATACTCTTGTATGTTCACTTTCATGGTAGGCCAATAGAAATATGTTTCAATTCCCTTTAAGGTAGACTGAATCCCTCTATGCCCCGCATAAGGTGGAGCATGAGATTCATACATTACTTTCTCACGCAGTGAGTTAGTAACGCATAGTCTATTGCCATAGAGAAGATAACCATCTTGTAAAGTAAATGGTTCTTGTTTCTTCCCTAATGCAAGGGCTGAAATCACATCTCTAAAATCGGGATCAATAGCATACTCATCTATCATTGAAGATAGATCATTGTGAGTTGCTATGGAAACCGCATTCACTCTCGGCCGTCTTGAGAGTGCATCAGCTACTTGATTATGCTTGCCAGCAATGTGAGCAATATGAAAATGAAATTGCGAAAGGAAATTTTCCCACCTCATTTGTTTGTCGGAGAGCTTGGTCTGCGTCATGAAGTACTTAAGACTTTGGTGATCCGTTCGCAGAATGAAAGGAGTCCCCAATAAATAGTGCTTCCATGAGTCTAAGGCATGTAGAACTGCAAGGAGTTTCTTTTCGTATATGCCTAGAGCTTGCTCAATAGGGTCGAGCCTTCGACTCTCATAGCCTATGGCATGCCCTTCTTGGAGCAAAACAGCTCCAAGGCAATCACCACAAGCATCACATTGGACCTCAAATGGTTTTGAGAGATCCGGTAGTGTAAGCACAGGTTGAGAGATAAGCTTTTCTTTAAGCTTTTCGAAAGCATTGTTCTCCTTAGCAGACCATGTATACCTAACGCTTTTCTTTGTTAGGTCATGTAATGGTCCCGCAATTTGTGAGAACTTTTCTATGAAGCGTCTATAGTATGCACACATACCTATAAAGCTTCTTAGTTCATGAAGATTCCTTGGTTTAGGCCATCCTTTTATTACCTCTAACTTGGATGGATCCATTTGGATGCCATCTTGAGAGATAATGTGACCTAAATACTGAATCTCTTGCAAGAAAAATTCACTTTTCTTTCGATTAACATAAAGTTTATTCTCTCTTAAAACTTGAAATATTACCTGGAGGTGTTGCTTGTGTTCCTCCAATGAATTAGAGTCGATGATAACATCATCAAAGAACACTCCAGTGAAGGTTCGATGAGGCCTGAACAGCTTCTCCATCAAGCGGTTGAATGTGGCTGGTGCATTGGTCAAGCCAAAAGGCATGACAATGTATTCGTAAAGACCAAATGTAGTACGAAATGCGGTCTTTACAATGTCTTGATCAACTATCCTTATTTGATGATAGCCACTTTTTAGGTCAATCCTACTAAAGTAGGTCGATCCTTGTAGCTTATCAAATAGGTCTTCTACTCGTGGAACGGGAAACCCATTCTTGATAGTGATCCTATTTAGTGCTCTATAGTCGACACACATACGATATGTGCCGTCTTTCTTTTGCACTAATAGCAGAGGTGAGCAAAATGGAGATGAGCTAGGCCTAACCATGCCCTTCTCAACTAACTCATGCACTTGCCGCATAATCTCCTCTTGTTGAGCTTGAGAAACTCTATAAGGAGGTTTATTAGGCGGTGAACTTCCTGGAAGAAGTTCAATTGCATGGTCATCATTACCTCGTTTAGGAGGTAGCTCACAAGGGATGTCGTCAATAAAAACATCTTGAAACCCCTTGAGAAAATTGGATAACTCTAATTCCTTTTGGTTGCTTTTATTTTCTTTTGTTAAAGCATTAGGTTCATTTTGAGAATCTTTAACAAAAATCATGTACACAGAAATAGAGCTCTTTATTGACTTGTTGGAAGCTGGTGTATGTACAATGGGGATGGTGTTACCCATTTCCTTAGCATCTATATACATGTCTTTTTCCTTGAACTTAAAGGAGATTCTCCTTTCAGGAAATTTAACATCGGCAGCCAGGCGGTCAAACCATGGTGCCCCTAGGATTACATCCTCATGCTTGAGAGGAGAGATAAAGAAGTCCTCTTTGTCCACATAGCCTTGGACATGAAGCCTCAATTTCCCAATTAAGGGAGTGACTGAAGCTTCTTGCCCCTTGAAGGCACTGTCTGCGGGTAGGACATCTCCCATTTCGTAGGATTGTATGCCTAGCTTGGTGGCTAACTCCATAGATATAAAATTGTGAGTAGAACCAGGGTCAAAGAGAATAAAAGCATCATGTTCTCTTACCTTTCCCCAAGCATGGCATAGAGGAGATCCTTTGTGGTGAGTTTGGTGAGTCTCCTCCTCTTGGATTTCAACCAAAGAAGCTCTAGGAGGATCTTGGCGGTTGTTCTTTTGGGGACAAGCGTGGTACGCATGCCCTTGTTCGCCGCACTTGAAACACCGGTTATCCTTACGATAACGCTCAAGCTCTTCAAGAGAGAGTTTATTCTTTCCTTTGTAAACTCCCTTCTCTTTAGCTTTGTTGGAATTTCCCTTAGGAGACTTTTGGACATTGTCCTTCCCCTTAGGCTCATTGGAACCCTTGTTTTCCGGGAGCTTATTATTTCTTTTACCCCCCGTTTGGAAATTGATTCGAGAGGCCACCATAGTATGGTGTATTACCGTCGATATGGTACGTGGCCTTTAGGAGTTGACAAACTCTGCCATTTCTTCGGTTAAGCCCGCACAAATTGTTGCTTTTGCTCTCCAAAATCCAACTTTTTGAAGACAGTGGCTTTGAGTTGTAAGTCCCAAAACTTGTCTACATATTTGTGGATGGATTCATTGGGAGAGAGCTTTAAGCTTCGCCATTCGGTGAGTACTTTGTCTTTGGCATCGGTGGCCAAAAACTGCTTCATAATGGAAGCTCTTAAAGCCTTCCATGTTCGTGGAGCTTCACCATTGGCTCGTAGACTAAACCACCATTGTCTGGCGGACTTTTGAAAGTGCATAGCTACATGGCATAGCTTAGAGGACTCCGTGAAGCCCTCATCTCCAAACGCCACATCGAATTGCTGGATAAAGGCCAAGACTTTGTCCGTGGCACCAAAGGTACCATCATAGGTAAGGAAAGAGATGCTCTTCCCTCCCTCTTTGAATTTCTTCAGCTTGGATGACCTCTTCCATGCGGCATAGCATTTCCTATGGCCTCTTCTTTTTGATGGTTCAAAGGTTGCACTATCACTTTCTTCAGAAGGTGAAGAATTTGAAGAAGGTGGAGAAGAGGGTGACCTCTTTCTCGCCTTTTTCTTGTCTTGATCTTTGTCATCTTCACCATAGCTTTCATAAGAGGAAGAGGATGAAGAAGATGGAGAAGAGGGTGTCCTCTTTCTCGCCTTTTTCTTCTCTTGCTTTTTATCATCCCTCTTTGAATTGTGGTGAGGAGAAGAATACGATGGTCTTCTCCGCTTTGGTGGTGATGGAGAGCGTTTAGCCCGCCGTCTTCGTGGAGCCATCTCCGCCGAGGTGGCGGGAGACTCGCTTCTTTCTCATTCCTTCGGTCGAGGCTCTTGAGTTCTCCTTTGGGAAGGAGATGAATCATCAAGAAGTAAATTCTTGAGCCCTTCATAAGGATTCTCTTCTTCTTCCCGAATCGGAGAGAGACCTCTTTTGGTAGTCTCACAAGGAGGCTTCCTAGGTGTTCTCTCGTCATGGTGAATAGCTTGAAGAATCCCGTGAGCACGGAGTTGCCGTTGCACTTCACTTTGGAGAGATGGATTACCCATGGCTTGTTGAAGCCTAGAAACAAGATAGTTAACAAGCATTGAAGCATCATTAGTAGCTTGCTCATGAGCAAAATCAAAGTTATCAACATTAATTTCACTCTCTTTACTATTGTCATCCATTCTAACAACTTTTAGGTGTAAACTTTTTAGGTGTACTTTGGCACTTCAAGCCCTAGTTGCTACTCCTCTTTACCCCTTTAGAAAAAGCACTCAAGCTACTACACCCACGGCTCGAATACCATTAATTGCAAGGAATAGAAGAGAGGGTCTTTCAACACCAAAATGGCACCGGCTCCTGTCAAGCTTCTAATAGCTCAATAGTGGTTAAGCCGTAGGCAAGCCCCGTAGGACTCCACTATTAAGACCATAGCTCTCGACGGTGATGCCCCGTTAACTGCACAAAGGCAGGCGCACTGCAAGGCTGAAAAATCCCTATTCTACTTACTCACAGGCAATTAATAATACCAACCATTTGTAGCTAGCTTGAGGACCTCCCTTCTTGATCAAGAAAAGATAAACCTTGAGCTCTGATACCAATGTAACATTTAATGGCCTAATAACTTATGTGTAGCGGAAATTAGCATGAACATAGTGGGCATTTCATTAGAATAGATTCCTAATGAGAATTACAAGAGTGCTTGGGTGGAGAGAGCAACAAAAAGCATAACACCTAGTTAGATAGCATCAACAATAATTTCAAAAGAGAGAGAAATTAAGCTATTGACAACAGTTGAGGACCGGATTTGCATGGAGCCGGTCCCCCCTCAAAAAGGCTTTCTATTATGGTTTCTCCCATCAAGAGAGACATTGTACAATACAATTCTTTGTGTTCCTTCAAGACTAGCTAGTGCAATGAAGATGGAAACTTCATGCACTAGGCAAAAACACTTAATAAGCACAACTTTAATTATCCCCGTTCTCTGACCCAAGACCTCACACACCTTCGAAGATGGTGAGAGCTAGCAGGGTATGAGAGTAGATTGAGAGGAAGGAGTATCTTACGAGAAAGATGTACATCTCCTCACATAATCACTCATATTAGCATAGCTTAGCTTAGTAATTAGCTTGGTAGAGGAGATGAGCATGCATTGAAGCTTGGCTCTTGGTTGGATTTGCATCCACATGCCAAGAGAGTGTTGATGTAGGCTTCTATCTCACAAGCTTGGAGTAGGTGATGAGTTCTCCATTAAAGCTTGGGAAGAGATAGTCTTCTCTTTCTTCACACATGAGCTTGTGTGAGTGTGTGTGTGATAATGCCTTGTAAAAATCAGCCCCCTCTCTCTCTTGGGCGAGCCCTCTTGCTAATTTCTCTTGCTGAAGCCTCATTGGCCCTCCCCAAGTCAAGCCAATGACAATTAAGCAGCATAAGTGATAGCCTTCTGACATGTGTACCCCTTTCCCCTTTTGTGAGAGCTTTAGGTAATTAAATAATTAATCTAAACTCTCATTGGACCCCTTTGCCTCCTGGACAATAGGAATCAGGCAAGCCATGGGGCTCCTGAATGCTCATTGGACCCCTTCGGAGACTGCCCAATAGTCTTCTAGGAGACTTAATTCTCATTGGTTTCTTTTATTAAATATTTTTAAATTAATCAAACTAGATTTACTCTAGCTTAATTCTCATTGGTACACTTCAAGGGTCATCCAATAGAAATTGGGCACACCTTGTGGGCATCTGGCCTAGGGAGCTGACATGTGTCCCTCATTCCCTTTGTGTGAAGGGAGCATGTGTGTGTGTGTGGCTTTCTCTCTAATCCCCTACCTTTAGGGCTCGCCCCCTCCCATGTACAGATGTGCAAAGACTTTTAGGGCACACACAAAGCATCCAATTTTCCCTAGGGTTGACCTTTGGACACAACCTTTGAATTTTGGAACCTTAGCATTTTGAAAGTCTTAATGGGCTGAACCTTAGGGTCTTTTTAGCCCATTGTTGCAGATGGCTCTTTTGCAGATGTCCCCCCCTTTGGATCCCTATTTTCCCTCCTTTGGATCCCTTCTGTGGCCAGTCTGCTAGCTTAATCTAAAAAGACTCCATTATTAAGTCCAAAGCTCCCGAGGTGTGCACCATACCCCACATAGTGGGCTCAACAAAACCGATAATAGATCCCAGTTCCACTTACCCTAATATAATTAACAACATGAACCATTTATAGGCTACTTAAGGACCTCTCTCTTAAGCAAGAAAAGAGAAACCAAATGCTCTGATACCAATGTAATGAAATTAGCCTTTTAACTTGAGTTAGAGCGAAAAGTGAATAATATATTGAGCATTTCCTTGAGTATTTCTTTGTGTGTAGATGTAAAGAGAGAAAGAAAGTGCTTGGGTGGAGAGAGCAACACTAGCACATTACTTCATTAACATGGCATGAACAATACTTGTAAAAGAGAGTGAGAGTTTAGATAAATTGACACCAATAGAGGACCGGATTAGTTGGAGCCAGTCCCCGCTCCAATAGGCATTTGTATTATAGATTCTTCCATGATGGAAGGATTGTTTACAATACAACTTATTGTGTTTCCTTGAAATCTTCTTGATGAGGTAAAGATGGTAAGCTTCACTCACCAAGCATTAGCATGGTAACAACAATAAACATGATTAGCATGAACTTGAAGAATGCCCAGCCTCAATCCCAAGACCTCAAACACCATGAAAGGTGAGGAGAGCTGACAGGGAGTGAGGAATAAAAGAGAAGTAGAAGTATCTCTACAAGAAAGCAATATCCCCCTGCACATAATCACTCATAGCTCTTGTAGCATAGCTTAGCATAATGATAATGGAGATTAGAGAGATTGATAAGCAAGCATAAGCATTCTCTTGTGTGGATTTGCATCCATAGCCAAGAGCTTGTTGTAGTAGGCACTCAACTTCCCAAGCTTGGAGAAGGAGATGGAGTTCTTACTTCACAAGAGTGTGTGAAGAGAAGAATGAGAGAGAGAGAGAGAGAGAAAGAGAGAGAGAGAGAGAGGTAGCTAGGTCGACCCCCTTCCCTAGGCTTTCCTTGAAGCTCATTGGGCCATGTAGCCCTCTAGCCAATGAGATCTTGGCCCCCTTTGGGGCAAGTTGTGTAGTCTCTTGACAAGTGTCCTTCTTTCTCTCATGTGAAGTTAAGTTAGAAACCACCCTTGCTTCAGCACAGCCCTTGCCTGCTTGAGCATGTGGCCCTTTCCTCTCATGAGAGTATGGGCCCTTGGTGAGGTGCATACATGCTACTCATATCCCTCCTTTGTAAGGTTCGCCCCCTTCTTTGTAGCAAGATCTTTGAACTTGGTAAGCAGACAAGCCCCCTGCTTAAACACAGCCCTTGCTTAAGCAAGCTGCCCGCTTGCCTGCTTGGACCTTAATTGCCTAAAGTTTAAAATTTAAAGACTATGTCCTAAGGCTTTTAACACTTACCTTTGGAGGCTTTAATGAAGCCAACCCTAAGGTCTTTTGGTCCATTGGTTAGCCTTACTCTTTGATAGACCATTTCTCATTTGGGCCCCTTTACCATTGGCTTCGTGTCAAAATAGATCTATAAGCAAATCTGTATCTTAACCCTTGTTCCCGTTTATTCTCCCACATTAAGTGATCAGATTTATATGAGAAAATCATTTGGGTTGGTTAGATATTAGATTTTATGACATAGTCAAACCAAATGATGCTCGACTCAAAAGCAGCTTTAGAATCTAAAAATCTGCATGCACACTTAAGGTAAGGTCTAAACACATTCCATAATGTTTCAATATAGTAATCAGCATTATTTTTACTAAAGGTCATCAGACCTTTGGTTCTTGCATATAAACCTGTATTAGATCCGTATTTTTTGTCGTCAAGGAAATTCATATTAAAAGGAGCTTTAATCAGATCTCCTTTATCCAGGAGCTCAAACCCTTTAAGAACCTTAAGCTTGCATTCTTCAATAGTGGCAGGTGCCAGGTTGGCAAGGAAGACCCAAGTTTTCATAGAAATGGGAGCAAGAAACCCTTTATTTGGGAACAACCAAAGTCTATGCTCTACACCCAAGGATTCTACTTCAATCTGTCGTGATGGTAAAAGAGGAAAGGCCCTAGAGACTTTCGGCACCATGTCGAAAAGGAAAGCCTCACTGAGTGAATAAAGTTCCTTTTGAAATTCTTTTACAGCTTCCAATGCAGCAGCATCACTACAAAAGAGGCTGTTAGGAGGAGGGACTAATCGAGTAGAGGGAGCAGTAACAAAGATAGGACTTAGCCCGCAAAAGTTTTTGAGAAGATTGGATAATTCACAGCCTTTAGAAGAGAAGAAAGCTAAGTCCTAAATATGGGCTTTGGAAAGACTAGCCAAATTAGAAGTAAATTCTAGCAGTAGGTTGATGCCCTCAGTTTTATTCTTAACAAGGAGAGCAAGAATTTTCACCCATTGGTCAAAGGAAATAAGCTGGACAAGTGATAGACTAGAATCTTTTGAGGCATCAAAAATTAAAGCTGAAGCTTCGCTATCTTGGATACATTTCAGCACAAGTAGAGAAGCAAAGGATAGGGGTTCCATAGGAAGAGTAAGCCCTTGGGAAAGGGAGATAATTTGCAAAGATTTCAATAACAACAGTTAGATTAACACATCATGGAAGAGCAGAGTAGACCCGTAGAGCTTATACTGAGTGTAACTTCTATTTGATTTTTACAGCCCTATGAAGATAGTTCCTAATTCTAAGTGAGATATTAGAAAAGACACTTTCTGTTTCTCTAGCAAGTCGTCATTCTCCAAAATCAGAGCTCTTTTTACTGGGTCTGAGCATACCTTCATTCTTGCTACGAGTTTTTCGGTAACCTGGTGGACAGAAGTTTATAAGATAGTGAAATGACAAGGAAAAAATGTCGTTAGAAAGAGAGTACGAGAATAGTTAGAATAGAATGGTCGTGCTAGCAACCTTTCACTAGTCAGGTCAAAGGGGACCACTGAGACTGTGTGATAGCACCCCTGCCTATTAGAATATAATAAATTATAATGTAACAAGGGCTAAGAACTAGAGCTAAAGTCTGAGAGAGAAAGATAATTCAATCTCTATTGTGTGTGTAGCAGTTCTAAATAGATACGTACGCGCAAACAAACACTACATGTTCACAAACCAATAATTCTAGGCAAATACAATGGATTTGTACAATAATTTATTTGCTGTTGAGAATAAATTTTGTACAAGGTAGTGAAGAAAACAAAGTACAACATGGGACAAAGTAATCCCTAAGTCTGGGGTGATTCTAATTCAAGGTAAAAGATAAGCCTCATGTCCTCAACGACATAGAACATTATGTTTTTATCAAAGAAGGTATCCCTCACCTACATCCATAGTAAACAAGAAATCGTTCGGTTAGCAATTGTTAATGTGTACATGTGATGCATGGGCATCCCAGTTGTTATCCATATCCCAATGAAAAAAACAACAGTATGTATTTGTATTTTGAAAAAAAGATTAAGAGTTCTTTAAGCCAAGTTCTTACTATACGAAAGTCCTTGGTATTTAGCAAATCTTTCCTAGAGAGTGAGATTCCCATAGTAAATGCTACCATTTATCAAAGCTTTTTCCAATTTTTCAAAACATTCCATTGCCTATCTTAAGTATAAAGTGTTTTAAGGAGGTTCTCACAATCAAACTATGTTCAACAATTTCTAAATCATTCTTAAAACCGTTTTGGAAAATCTTTACCCCATATGAGCAAGCAAAGTTAGCTCAAGTCATACACCCTATAGTAGGCATCAATTTTTAACAGCTAATCTATTTCAAAACATCTCATGAAGTGTTAGAGGAAAGCTAGCTACACATGAACCATGTCAAACCTAGATTTTATTTCACTAAAAGAGCCTAAAGGGCTACTGTAGCATAATAGAGAAAGCAAAGGCATAAAAAATTTTAACCAACTTTCTAAGGTGATGTTTTCAAAAAAAAACACACAGTAAGGTTCAGGTCTTCAAAAACCAACAAAACGACCAAAGGAATCCCAAACCATATGTTTGGATTTTGCAATTTTCCCTTCATGATTTACAAATTGATTCAATCATCTTAACTAACATTATCAAATACAGTTGTCTCTCTTCTTATGTCATGTCCGACATATTCTTTTTCAAAGCCAGTTACACATTCCATTTTATTCCGTGCTAAAAATATATATAATACCAGTTCCATCCCCTGTTCCCAAAAATTAAAAGGAAGTGATAAATTTATTCTTCTCAGTATGAAAATCGAAAAAGTAATAAAAATATGTTTTGATAGTGTAGGCCATAGTGCTATACTCTGAATCACAACTAGACCAGCCGAGCAGGTCTATGCCCCAAGAAAAGCATTAAGCCAAAACTAGAACAGTAAAAGCCAGAGAATAGTGAAAGTATAGTTGAAAAGTAGAGACCAACAAAAGCATAGTCATAGACCATCTCTTACACTAGAGAGTACCCATTATACCATCAACCCATTTTAGATATCTAAACAATATAGCTGGAGATACCCAGTTCTATATTCTTTGTAACAGCATCATGTGGGTATGCAGTCATCCTCCTACACACTGATATGATATAAAATGAGAGCAAATAAGGGCAAGTTTAAAAGAGCAAAGCTTAGATTATTTTAAAGCCGGGGACCCAAATCATAACCAGGCAAGATGTACCCAGCTACCATATGCTAGCCATAAATTCAAAATGCAAGTGGTGAGCAACAAAAAAGGCCAGATATCTTACGGGTAAGTGATGTATGAAGGTAAATGTAATCAAGCTCAAACAAAAAAAATACTACATCATTAGGGTATGAGATGCTTTTCATCCTCTACAAATCTTTTCAAGAACTGGCAGCACCTCAGCAACCAAGAATCATACGACGATGAGCATCCCATTTATTTAGGATTTCAGCAAAAACGAACCCCCTAAATCAGAGCATCACATTCGATCACAAATCTATCAAATTAGCCAGAGTTAAATCATACCAAGACTCACTATTTACTCAAGTTTATCACATTCATTTTTGCCAAACCAGCCCACCCCAATCTTAAAAGCTACAAGAGTGACAAACACCACTAGAACAGATAACTTGTAGACTCGAAGAGGATAATGACTCCACCATATTTTTCTCCATGTTTTTAGGCATATTGTAGTCACAACCGCTTACAAGTTTGAAAGCACAAGCTGAAATCACAGTACAAAGATGCTAAGTGAGTATAGTACTCATCTGATGTAAATCATTGAAGGTTTTATAGAGGTCAATGCCCCACTGTAACAGAAGGGACTCGAAATTTTCCAGAAATTCCCGCAATCGAGGTAGCCCTTAAAGCCCATGTTTCCTAGGATTTCTTCAGCACAAGATCCGGTAGAGTATTGCATGTGTCGAGTCATAAGCGTTGCAGCCACGTATCTGTGAACACACTATTTACGTGCAGAGGGTAGCATGCGAGCAGATGTATGAGCAATTTTTCATAAGGTTTAATAAGTAAACACGCAATACAAGTGTTCAAAAGTTAAGGCACTCTTAGGGTTTATAGGCTACAAATAAAGACTAGCTTGAATAATTTAAAAAGAGTCTACCAAGAATCTCCTTATGAGCACCAGAAATTTTGTAGCAGTAGCCAGTTTGAACTTTCCATTCTATTTTTGCTAAGTCGATGCGCGGCACTAAAAATTCTAATGAGGTATAGTTTCCAACTCTGGATGGTTGCAGACAAAAAATCACTCATAATACTAACATTTCAAAAGAGACTATTATAGGTAGGATGGCGAGTGGGTAAGTTTCTAGAGAAAAATATGTCGAGAAGACAGAGGTGAGTTAATGTATTGTGGGACCCAATAAGAGATGGCAAGTAGAGTGGGTTTTGGTACGGATAGTCACTGGGTAGCGGTTGCTATGTGGGTCTATATAAGACGAGTGTATTAAACTTCAGAGTGCATTGTAATAGACTTGATTAAATTTTAAAGAGTTTACAATCAACTATTTACAAGTTCCTTCAGTAACTTGTCTTAAGCTGTGTCTTATACTTTATCAGCTATGACTTATAATCAAGATCAGATATTAGAAATAACCATTGCTCATCTGCAGCAGTCAAGTGAGTCCATCAAGAGAATTGTCATACTTTGTTATGAGTGTCTTCTATTCCCTCTATTAGGAACATCAGTTACGCAGACAAAATGGTGGACATATCAAAGTAGAGGGACACGGGTGACCCTTTGGGGTCAAGAACACTTCAGGAACAATATCCGTCTGGCAATGTAAAGGAAGCCCTGGGCTTAGGGCCTCAGTTTTATTATGTGGAACATTTAATGAAGAATGGATTTTTCGAGCGGTTATATTTGCTAGCGCAATTTCTACCACATCATAAGATATTATGT